>NC_079165.1:103492142-103792142 GCF_947568905.1 Ostrea edulis
TTCCCTCCCGTTTCTTCTACCATCCTACCACCTTCTTCTTTCTCTCCCTTTCCTCTTATCTCCACCCATTTTAGGACGCACTGCGATCCGTTGAATCTTGTATAGGCCCAGCGGTACGGCCAATCATATCCATGGATAAACCCACACTGTGACATGAAGACACCCGACTTGAATATCTACTATAGGGCCTATAATAATGTACTTGTTCCCTATAAACAAAATATTCACTGAAGTCATTTTACCTTTACCCACACAGTCTGAAATTTTCAACTGTAATGGAACTATTGTTCCATGCAAGGATATTTCCCACGTGACTGTATTATTGGATAAAAATCTATGCAATGTCTGACAATGCTAAAAAAAATGAATCGACCTGCATGTAGTTTTGTCTATAAAAGTGGAACCAACACAGATACAATGCATGATATCCTCTACTTCATGGGCTTAAAGCAGATCGAGGACTTTTTATCTCGGTGTACTCAACGAGTCACTGCACTTCCGTCAGTGTCACGGTGGTTAGCAGTTATTGGCATCCTACAAAGCATTATTCTTGGACCACCTTTTATGTCCCAGTGTCGAATTAAAGATCGGAAGGGAGGGGGTGGGTGATAAAATTGTTTTTGTCCTGTCTGTCTGTCCGAAACTTGACTTCGCTCATAAATTTTGAATGACGAGTCACATAGCTCTATATAGAACTCGCATATTTCATAATGGGGCCTCCGTGGTCGAGTGGTCAGAGCATCGCGCTCAAAATCACACGTCCTCTCACCTCTGCAACCTCTAATTATTCCCAGTTTACTTTCGGAAGGTCGGTGATCTCTTCCCAGCCAACTGCCAAAAGTTTATAGACAAAATGGCGGATCTAAATTCCAACTTCACGGAAGTGGCTTGTTTTTTCTTTTGTAAATTCTATATATAGATAATGGGGATTACGTAATATGCATATTACATATAAGTACAGGGTCTTGTGTCGTCATGTGTGACGTCATATGTTGGTATTTGTTTGATGATCGTCTGATACAAGCTTCTGAAGGTACATTGTATCTGGGTTCTCTCTTCCACCAATAAAAAACTGGGCACCACCATATAACTGAAAAATTGTTCAGTGTGGCGGAAAACATCAATCAATCAATCAACACTTTTCATATGTGCTGCATTTCTTGTGACATCATTTTTCTTTTCATAATTTTAAAAGATTTTGACTTTGTGAACATGACCTAGGAGTTTAACCTACTTTTTCCTGTACTGTTTGACGTAGGGCCAAAATGTTTTGTACATATATAGAATCCTTATATTGTTTGTTGCCACCAGGATTATAGTGTTTCACAAACAAATCTTGTTAAATTTTCAAAAGCAACTTTCCATATTAAAATCAGATTAAAGATACGCCTGTTTACAAACGAATATATAGCTTACACAACTATAAAATATATAGAGGAGTGTTGAGTAATGCAGTAAGTCACTGACAGATTGGGCAAATAAATGCGACTTGGTCATTGTCCTGAAAAGTACATTGCCATACGACTTTATAAAAGCAGACGGTCACATAAAGCAGACTATCAATTAATGACGTATCCGTCAGACCACAAACTCCAACAAGTACATGCACAAAGTATTCAAGATCGAGTCTCATGTACTCTTGCTGAACTGGTGTTGGTATACAAACAATAATTATCCAGCTGCTTTGCGTTAAAATTCACAAAAGATGTGTATCCTCAAGAGATGAAGTGTCGTGAATCAATTATTTGATGAACATTCTGTCCTGCAGGTGACTGAACCGAGTACTTTTTGGATGCACGTAATATGGCGGATGAAAATTATTAAGCAAATACTTCACACTTTTATCTAGAAGTGCACCTTAATTGTCCATTTATTTGTAAAGTTTTAAGGTTTTAACCCTTTAACAGCAGGTTTTACTCCAATGATATTCAAAATATCGAAAATAAATGATAAAAGACAAGTAAAATTCATGAAATTAATAACGTTCCAATTTTTTGTTGTTGAAAAGTCAAAGGACCAAATAAGGTTAAAGAGCATGCACTCAATACAGGTAGTTGCGATTTGCGATATTTTGTTTGATTACATTTAACTGTTGTTGATCTAATTTATTGATAGCTTTGCAATTGATATCTATATAAGATTATGAAAGCTAGAATAATAAAATAGTATATACCTTTATATATAGTCTATACTTGATTTTTTCAACACCTGAATATAGACTGAACTCTATGATTATGGATGTTGCCTATCACAGGCTCTTTAAACCAGCACGGGTCATGTATGATATTCCTTCCAAATCATGTCGCTAGTTCCTTAAGCTCAAATTTGCAAACAAAGGAGTAGATGCCGTCTACATAAGCAACATTCTTCGTCATAAAAGGGTTCAGTCGTGTATTCCAACTTCTACACCCGTATTTCCTACAGCTATACTTCTACTATTGCATCCACACTTTTTAATTATAAACAAACTTTGCAGTGCTTAGATATAGACCATCTTATATGCAATCCACCAACGTGCTCTTGTTCTTCATCTTCTTTCAACTGAACATGTCATTACTGGTGATGTTGATATAGTTGAAAATGAGGACCTCAAAACACTTATTCTTAAAGTTCCTAAATACAGAGAACCTCAGTCTTTTAATTGGCGATAGAACTTCATCTCTATTATGAATTCTGTCGAAGATTATGCCAGACGATGGGCTAAATATGAAAAAGAAGAACTTGATACATTGTCAGAATGGGTTAAAAAGCATAAGAGGAATATTAAAATCCCGCATTAGACATATGAAAACAAAAGTGCGTACCATTTATCCTTCTGTGTTTAGTAAACCAGAAGTGATAAAAGAATTAGATAGGTTACACGAGGAATATGTTTTGGTTCCAGCTGACAAGGTAGTAACAACATTGTCTTTGTTTGTAAGGCTCATTATTACAACTGTATTTTAAACGAACTTGGCATTAATTCCACTTTTGGCAAATCGTACTTATACTCCAACTGTCTTTTCAAAAGATGAAATTCTTCAAAACCATGCTTCAGTTTTAGACACATTTGATATCCCAGTCAATGGGTCGAGTGAATATGAGTTACCGTACCTATACTGGATTCCTAAACTTCATAAAAACCCTTACAAACAAAGATACATTGCTGGATCCAGTAAGTGCTCTACCAAGCCCCTATCTTTGTTCTTCACAAAATATTAACAGCTGTGAAGGAGAAACTTCAAACTTGCTGTGCGACTACATATGCCAGAAGTAGTGTTAATCAAATATGGATTTTAAAAAATTCTAAAGAACTTTTAGTAAACTTGAAATCGCAAAACTTTTCCCAAATCAATAACATGAAAACCTATGCCTTTTCAACATTATACACGACCATTCCTCACGATAAATCAAAGACTAGACTTTTTGACATCTTAGACAGTTGCTTCTTCAACAAAAATGGAAAAAGGAAATATTTATATCTATTAATCAGCCATCCAAAAACTTACTTTGTTAAACACCACTCTGATTTCACGCACAAGTACTCTGAAGTTGAAATACAAAAGATATGCTAGAGTTCCTCATTGACAATATCTTCGTGGTCTTTGGTGATCAGGTCTTCCAAAAGTCTGTTGGAATTCCCTTGGGCACGAATTGTGCTCCTTTGTTAGCTGACCTGTTTTTATATTCATATGAAGCAGAATTTATTCAAAAACTTCTAAGTGAGAAGAAAAAATCTCTTGCTGTGGCCTTCAATTCGACATTTAGATATATCGACGACGTTTTGTCTATTAACAATGATAACTTTCATTCATATTTTGATTCAATATATCCCTGTGAGCTCGAAATAAAAAACCCACCACTATGGTGTCCGGATAGGGCCATTTGCAAAAGCGTGACTGCGCGTTAGTCACAACACGCCGTCACACCAACAAGCAACGCGCCTTCACGCTCTCACGCCAACAAGCAACGCGCCTTCGCGCAGACAAGCAACGCGCCTTCGCACTCTCACGACAACAAGCAACGCGCCTTCGCGCAGACAAGTAACGTTGCGCGAAGGCGTAATGCTTGTTGGCGTGAGAGCGCGAAGGCGCGTTGATTGTTGTCGTGAGAGCGCGAAGGCGTGTTGCTTGTCTGCGCGAAGGCGCGTTATTTGTTGGCTTGAGAGCGCGAAGGCGCGTTGCTTGTCTGCGCGAAGGCGTGTTGCTTGTTGGCGTGAGAGCGTGAAGGCGCGTTGCTTGTTGGCGTGAGAGCGCGAAGGCGCGTTGCTTGTTGGCGTGACGGCGTGTTGTGACTAACGCGCAGTCACGCTTTTGCAAATGGCCCTATCCGGACACCATACACCACAGAGTCGTCCACTTCTGCTTCATACTTGGGTATTTTATTGAAAGTAGACATTGACGGAAAACTGACAACTCAACTGTATGACAAACGGGATGATTTCAGCTTCAAACAAGTTGATGGTACTGGGGTTTTAACAATCTCGATTGATGTCAGCATTTCGCAAATTCTATGATCGTCATATAACGATCTAGTTCGTCAATACAACCTATCATTGGGTCAAATGCTGTCTGACGTGTTTCATACCGATTGTTAGGCCGTTCTTGGCACACTGATTTTGACTACGGATAACTCCGTTTACCTGATCAGGATATAAGGCTCACGGCGAGTGTGACCGGTCTACAGGGGATGCTTACTCCTCCTAGGCACCTGATCCCACCTCGGTGTGTCCAGGGGTCCGTGTTTGCCCAACTATCTATTTTGTATTGCTTGTAGGAGTTATGAGATTGATCACTGTTCGTTATCTTCACCTTTTATCTAGTATATTTGTCTACCATTTGTGAATAAATGAATAGCTTACTATCGTATAAAACTTTGACTTAGTTTACGATGTATTCCTGCAACCTCTAATTATTTCCTTGGTTGTTATAAAACCCAATTATATTTTCATAATTATCATAAAAATCATGTTGCCAATGGCGTCTGCTAACTTTAGACAATATCAATGCTACTTTGTTTCCCTTGATTATCACTTCACTATAATATTTTGTGCTCCATTTATGGTATCCCACAAGGCAATGTACATGTAGCAGAGTAACTGATCCGAACACAGCATGTAGTTACAGTACTATATAGAATTTTTAAAAGTACTCCTGAATCAGCTTGAGAGTTTATAAGATATTGTCATTTCCAGAAGTGGATAGTATTATATTTTCATTCACTGTCATTGTACGAATGACTCACTTCAATTAAGCTAGAGTCAAATTAGACTTGAATTACAACTAAAAAGAGTTCTAATTAATGGTATTAATTTTGGCTCTTTCGGAAACATTTTGAAACCGACAATTTGGCAATGTATGTATATACCACCACATCTCATTTTTGATGTGGAAATGATCATGGATCCCTATTAATACTTGCACTAGACTTCTGACATCCATCCACCAGAATATATACTGTGTATATATACATGTATGTATATATATATATATATATATATATATATATATATATATATATATATATATATATATATATATACTTTACTATTTGTCAACGTTAACTCGTTTCCACTTGAGATTAATTAAGGCTATTTTTATCACTTCGTACATTTTGGATCAGCTCTTTGGACGAATAAGGCATGTCCTAATTCGCTCCACTTTTAACATTGATTGGCAAGCCTAAAGACCAAAAAAACATGTAGTCTGCGTTGTAAATACGTTTGTAGATTAGTATAGTTGTAGTGCTAGATGTATTTATATGTAGTTTTTGTTATTATTCTCTGTTGATATTGGCTACATTATGTAATTCTTTTCGTTTGTTCTGAAGAAGGGACGGGTCGTCCCGAAAATTTGACAATCTGGTTGTTCGTGTCGTTGGTCATTTTAGTGCTTCGTATAATTTTTCGTATTTGACCTTGTATCCATGTTGTGGATCCGACACTTTTAGGTATCGGGTGTTGTTGGAACTTAGTGCTCTTATATATATATATATATATATATATATATATATAAAGCACAGAAAATTTCACCTTAATTGGATACCCACTTCCGCCCCTACCCGGGGTTGAACTCACGACCTGTGAAACCAAATCTCCTAGCTGCATGTAACCAGCGCACTAGACCGCTCGACCATCTAGGCAAGTCTAAATTAGCTGCAGAACTGTAGCTCTCTGAAAAAATATTGTGACGGAACAGAGAGCTACAATTCCACCCATAATAAAAACCTTCGATTTACGGCGCACAAAAAGCTGCGCACAGTTGAGACCTGATATCGTTGTATTCTTGTGTTGCTGTCTCATAGATTTAATATCAATTTTTTAAGCATATTTTCTTACTATAGTTGTGTCCAAAGATACCTTCAAATATTCATTAAAGCCTCATACGACCCGAAAAATCCCAGCTTCAAATGATTTCGTGTGTTGACGTAGCCATGTTTGGTAACCGGGTCAATTCGAACCCCGCGGTTCATTTCCATACTTGCACAATAACGTCTAGATGTGAACTAATATCCCCACAAATATTTTAGCTAAATATTTTAAATAATATATCATTCCAGTTCCTTTAAATAATAATTATTCAAATAGCTAAACTCACGGCAATGCGGCTTTCATTAGTCTGGTTCGGTCTCCATCCCTTTCACACGAGTGTTATGGATTTTGTAGCATTATCATTAATCAAGAGCTTTTTTTACCTTTAGAAAAACTTTATTTTTTAATTTCTATAAATTATTCGTGTTGATAATAAATGAAGAGCGAACATATAACGTATAACGAATTTTATGAATATATACATGTACCAACAACAACAGGGTTCGAATTGACCCGGCTACCTAACATGGCTACGTCAACAAACGAAATTATTTGAAGCTGGGAGTCTTTTAGGTCGTATAGGGCTTTAATGAATATTTGAAGGTATCTTTGGACACAACTATAACAGAAAAATATGTTAAGAATTTTTTGATATTAAATTTATAAGACAGCAACACAAGAATACAACGATATCAGGCCTCAATCGGGCGCAGCTTTTTGTTCGCCGTAAATCGAAGGTTTTTATTAGAGGTGGAACTGTAGCTCTCTGTTCCGTCAAAATATTTTTTCAGAGAGCTACAGTTCTGCAGCTAATTCTAAATAATTCCAATGTTATTTATTACAATTGTTTTGATTGAACAAAAATAAATCTTAAACGAGAATTTACACATCAATAAATCCAAAAACGCTATGTATACATACGCGCCTGAAAACAAATAACATATAGTGCGGGGAAAATATTCAAATTGAATTTGATAATACAGGGAACGAATTGGAATTATAAGAATCAAACATTCTTTTTGAAGAATTTATCGATGTGTAAACTCTGGCCATTTTACTCACAAACTAAACTAAGCTTTGCACTTTTATTCAGTTTATGAGTAAAATGTCCAGAGTTTACACATCAATAAATTCTTCAAATAGAATGTTTAATCCTATAATAAACTTGCTTTCGATGACGATGGAATTATCGCCACACTGTCACACGCTACACGGTCGTTGAGAATGGAAATTATATATATATATATATATATATATATATATATATATATATATATATATATCCAGATATATATAACTGTTAAATTAATGTAATGCATTATCTAAATGATGCACTCTCACACATCCACGCTCTCCAGTAGGGTGTGAACTGTCAGCCCATATTCCATCACAACTCTGGCTTGGAATTGTAATGGTAAATGACATGTGTATCAATGTTTCATATGAATTATTACGGCACTACGAATAAGGAAGAATAGATGCGTGAGAAGACACGGTGTGCCTATCCTAGATCAGTACAATTTGTTAAGTCATAGGTATGGTACGATGAGTCGGACATGTATATATACAAGAGAGTACTATTTTGTTGCCATCGATCTTCCTGCAGCTATCCGGTCGCGTGTTTTTCAGTGCATTACCTCCTCGGAAGTGTAAGTGGTCCTCTGGTGTAATCCACTCAACTGTATTATAACTCCTGTGTTTACTATTGGTGTTTCAAATATACTAGTAATGCATAAGACTGTCAACCACGTGCAAATCTGACATCTTAGCTTATTAATCCAACTTTTTTTTCTATGTAAGTTTGTCAGTATGTCTGCCTGTAGACATTTGGGATTATCATCTTTTTTTGAACAATCGGAATGGACCGATTCCAACCACTTTTGACAAAGTTTCCTTGCATAAAGGGAATTAAAGTTTAATCAGATAAAGGGTCTAATGAGTTGGTAAGGGAAGATAGAAGTACATGTACACGTAATTACATGTAGGAAATAGCGCGCTTATAGGGTAAGAACCACATTACTAAAGAAGTCAAAGTTGCAATATCTATGCAAGTAAATAAAGAAAAAGTATTCATGACGAGGACGAGTCCGTTATAGGTGCTCGCCAACACTTTTTCGCTGAGATAATTAGGTTTATTCTCGAAAACTAATTAAGTACCATAACGGATTATCGCCATATACAAATGTAGTTCATACATGAAAGCATGTTTCAACCATAACCACGTAAGCAGTGTGGGGTTGTGTGTCTGTTTTACGTCTCGTGGAGAAATTTTCACTCGTATTGATACGTCGCCAGCTGTAGATGAAGTACCACAAATTTAGATCTAGACCTAAGCTTATACTTGGCGCTTACGACCGTAGCAGTGAGGGTTCTTTGACATGCCGAGTCCTCCGTTTTTAAGGTCATATCCGAAAGACCCGTAATTTTCACCTCTAAATGCCGAGCGTTTGGCAAAGGAGCATCCCTACTTATATTTACGTTTTAAGTTTGATGCGGCCATGACACGAGCGGGGCTCAAACTCACAGCATCCAGGTCTGGAGATTATAAAGCATTTTTGAGCACGTTTCATACTCGAACCCGAAATTGTACTCATACTCAAAAGTGATGATTATAACACTTTTACGATATAAAATTATTCTCATACTCAAATGGAGTACACTGTACATACACGGCCAGAATCTCAGAATATAAGTACAGATCTCCAAGGTCCGTCTGAGTACTGAGGGACAGTATACCAGAATCGAAGTAGTCTTCTTCGACAACTTTTTCTCTGTCTTTGTCCTGATTTAAATTTACCACTCTAAAAAGAAAATTGAATATAAAAAATAGTAATCAGTCTCATAAATGCCATAAAAATACAGAATTAAGAGTAGGGCAAACACGGACCCCTGGGCACGCCAGATGTGATATCAGGTGCCTCGGAGGGATAATCATCCCTGTTGACCGGTCACACCCGCCGTAAGCCCTATACCTAAAATGCGATTTTAAAGCTTTTATAACAGAATAATTTTTATTGACCTTATGCTGAGATATACACTTGAACTATTTGAAGATATTAATTTGTTTTCCTCTCTACCCGAAATAAAAATTGATTTTGCTTCAGAAAAGTTTTAATCTGGGCTGGTACTACATTTTGTGTCTAAATCTGCATGTTTTTATAGAATGTACCGTCAAATGTTATACCCCGATGCGTGTATTTCAGATTTATGATTCATGATAATTGTTGAGACTTGGCACTACTTCAGATATTGTAATTCATTAATTTGGTTGATATATTTTTCCAAACCCAAATATACATTTTGCTTTACACCATGATAATCGCTCAGAAATGTTCTTTCTATTTTGGGCGTTGAAATATTCCATTACCTGTATAGTGCATAGAGTTTATGCAGGCGACGTTAAAAAGTCGCATTTCAAAGTCAGAGTTACAAGGTCTCTGAACACCCACTAATCTTACCTACAGGATAAACAGGAACCTTTATTTACTAGTGCAACCTGGTTACAAAATTGCCATTTGGGGAAACTGGCTGTTCAGTATGATTTCTTGCCATATACATGTATGCTAATAAGTTGTATTATAAATCATAAGAATTAACGTTATCCCAAATTCATTTACCAATCTCTATTAAAAATATAAATGGGACAGATATGACTATGTAGTATGATATAGACCCCTACTAATTACCGGTTCCTGTGGCTGTATATATGTCAAAGACCGTTGCCACGAATGAAAGTACTTGTTCAAATTTTCAACTTTATTTACTTTTACAACATTGATAGATGACCCTGATTCCAAAAGCAGAGTACTGTGGTCTGAATGAATTGAAAACAATGAAAAGACCATCTTTATCAAACATAGGATTACTAATACTATTCGTCATCAACTCACCTTTCCCCCGATCAAAAAGTACGATGCCATCGTGGCTGTTTTCATCTGCTGAACTTACGAAGTTGTCGAAATTTTGTGGAAACGAGACGAATTGTTGCTATACTTGAAATAGGGGAAATAAAAAATGACGATCTTTTATAGAATACTCTTGAAAAGGATCCTGTATCTGGCATTTTGATGGTTTCCAACAAGAATTCGTGTTCAAATCCGGGTTCTGAAGATACATGCTCCACTTTGGGTGTGTGTGTGTGTGTGTAAAACTGTCCACTGGCTTAACCCTCTGCTTTCTAGAATTGCGAATTCGTTGAAATACATTTCGAATTCGTTGGAAAAACGCAATTCTAAATCTGACTGGAGGATCCGGAGACCCCCCTGTCACATTCCGCTGGATGTTTTCCTATTTCTCGGCAACAAAACACGTTTAGAAAAGATCCCATACTGCGTAGTGTTATCAATCGTAATACGGGACTTTCGAGATACGGATCCACTCCGACTTTTATCGCGCGTTGAACGTAATTTGTAGGGCATGTCACTTCCGGGTTACAATAACAACTAAGTAAACAAGCATGGATTTTTTCTATCTTGCTATAAAATTCCTGCATTTGAATGTTATCTTTGAAAGAAAGGAATCACTACAGCCATTTTTAAAGGAAAATGCATTTGATCAAAATATGTGAGTTGGCGAGGGAAATAAATCTTGGGGAATATCTTGCGGATATCGGTAAAACTTCACGCCTTGCATCCAATGATACACGTCTAAATGCACCTTTTCCCTTGCATCTAATTTACACCCAGGTACTAAGCACCAATAGTGAATTGGATCGTCATCGTGGGACTGCGCATAGCTACTTACGGACCGTCTGCTAGCAAAACACCATTTGTATCGGTGTCAACTTTCCCCTACAATTGGTTATTATCACGTGATCGTGGTGTATAAACGTCAAATATAATCGGTCGTTCCAGCACATCCCGAAACTTTCGTATTACTTGCCTCTTTCCCGTAACCGTAAATTCTGTTGCTATGCGTGTACACACACACAATTGTAACTATGACGTCACAGACAACTTTACGAGCTTCAGCAGTGGCGTATCCAGGAACTGAAGAGGGGGTGCAACTTCATGAGTCATGGGGTCTGAGTGCCGCCTTTTGGCCCCCCTTTGGTCCAGGACGAAGCTGTAGTGGTGAAGGGAGGCGAGAGTAATGATTTTTTTAAAAAGATCTTATCAGGCTTGAAATATGTCTCTTACAGTCAATTTTACTATTTTCTTTCATTTTTAATAAAATGACACAACCTTTTAGAGTTTCTTTTTCAATGAAATATAACTTCTCAATACAAGTAACAATTAATATAAAAAAAAAACCATTAGTTATTTATTTCTCTGAGTGAAAAAAACTGATTTCTTCTTTTCTCGATTATGATTTTGTTCTAAACAAGAGATCATGATTTACCTTACGTTTGAAAATTTTAAGGGGGCGTGCCGGTTGCCCCCCCCCCCCATAAATCCGCTACTGTTCGGGGCTATTACAAATGCAGCTAAGATATCATACATAGATCTAGCTAACAAAAGCACTACGAACTGAAACACATTGCACAAAAGCTGTCCTATGATGCACATTTAAACACACACTATTTTGTATTGTTTATAGGAGTTATGAGATTGATCACTTATTCGTTATCTTCGCCTTTCATACCGATTCTTAGGTCGTTCTTGGCAAACTGATTTTGACGGATAACTCCGTTTACCTGATCCAGATATACAAATGTAGGACTCATGGCGGGTGTGACCGGTCGACAGGTGATGCTTACTACTCCTAGGCTCCTGATCCAACATCTGCTACAGTGTACATCCAGGGAATCCGTGTTTCCCAAACTCTTTATTTTGTATTCCTAATAGGAGTTATGAGATTGATCACTGTTTGCTATCTTCACTTTTAATTCATTCTCCATTTTAACGGACACTTCCTGATTTCATTTATTTTGAATTATCGTTTTAATTTATATTTTTACATTGTAGCAAGTCTAAATACATCTAACTTGAATTATTGTGGAATAATTTTAATTCGTGGGGGCCAATGTTCGTGGGTAAGCAACATTTTGCTGGTTCGTGGGAACGTAATTTCGTGAGTAAGCGATACGATGAAAATGGAGAGATATCTCTACTTGGTTTAAATAAATGTTCGAGGGCATTTAAATTCGTGGATATGAGAGACCTACGAAGATCAATCCCCCACAAACAAAAATGATTCCACAGTTTTGATGACAGTTTTAATTGTTTCTTTATTACGGCATAAATCATTATGAGTAAAATGGAAAACAGGTAATCAACGTTAATTCCAACGTGCGCAAATATCTGACATTTGATATTTCGTTACTAGACAATATTAACAATATATTACAGGTTACGTTGTTCCTATGACGCATCGGTGAAGTTATATGATTATCCTAGAATGCGTATGTTCAAACGAATATTCTTCGTATTGAAAATAGGGCGTGGTTGTTACTCTGACCGTAGTCAAGCTATTCTATTCATGGATTTGATGGGATTTGGATCTTAATGAATCATTGTTTGATGGTACTTTTAGGGTGTAAAACTTGATCGTGATGAAAGTATGTTAGTCTTTAGCATAAGACCGTTGGTGTTGCCAAATCTGCCGTATCTCCTAACGTAAGAGTGGGATAAAAAGGTGAAAATGACGAACAATGATCAATCTCATGACTCGTATAAAAATATTAAGTCAGCATTTCGCAACTTCTATGGTCGTTATAACGATCTAGTTCGTCAATACAACCTATCATTGGGTCAAATGCTGTCTGACGTGTTTCACACTGATTGTTAGGCCGTTCTTGGCACACTGATTTTGACTACGGATAACACCGTTTACCTGATCAGGATATACGGTTCAGGGTGGGTGTGGCCGGTCGACAGGGATGCTTACTCCTCCTAGGCACCTGATCCCACCCCTAGTGTGTCAAGAAGTCCGTGTTTGCCCAACTTTCTACTTTGTATTGCTTATAGAAGTTATGAGATTGATCATTTTTCGTTATTTTCGCCTTTCATACTAGAGTGGGATAGGTGTCCAGAAGGAGAAAGCATCCCCTGTCAATCGGCCAAATCCGAAGTGAGTCCCATATCTTGATCGGGTCAACAGCGTAATCTTTAATCAAAAACTGTGTGTAAAGAATGACCTCAATTGATACATGTCAGATAGCTTTTAACCAATGACATGTATTGGTATATTACATCGTTATATCAACCATAAAATGTGCGAAATGCTCACTTTAGATCGTTGAAACCCCTGTAACATCAGCTTATTTTTCAGTAGCCTGCCTAGATTTCAAAACTGACCATACTATGAACAAGCTCTTGTACAGTGTATATCGAATCAAAACTGAGAAAGGAATGAGAATGAGCATCTTTTTAATATGAACTTCGGGGTGGTTTTTAACAACGTACTTATGAATTACTGATCAAAATATATCGATATTTCCCTTTTCCATTTTTATTGAAGTAGCAACTTTCTTTGATGTCAAATAGACTAGTCTTTAATTCATCGTGAGGAATGGATGTGTAAAGTGTTGAAAAGTAATAGGTTTTGATATTGTTAATTTGGGAAATGTTTTGGGATTTCAAATTAACTAGTTCTTTAGAATATTTTTTTAATCCATCTTTTGAAAATTATATGAAATGTAGAAGCTATGTATTAGACATGCAATTACATTATAAGTATCTTGTACACGTGCCTTATTATCATGTTATACATGGTGCACGACATATACATGTATGTGGTCTCAGTCAAACGCACTAATACGTTTATTTCAATAACCCTTTTCTATTTCCTGATGACTTATTTATCTAGGAGAGGCATGTACATTAACTGTAGAAAGAAAACAACCGATACTGTGTTCATGACGCTGTTGTACTGTGTAACACAACTCACTTATCCTGATCTAGTACCAGCAACGTGATTTGTCACACGTGAAGATTCATATAAAAACAAAAGTACACGTCTTTTCACAATAAAATAAATTAATCTGGAAAGATGAAAATGAAACCTGTTGTAGTTGTGTTAGTTGTGCTGGTGTTGGCTCTCTGTGTGGTTCGTGTCAATCCTCTTCAGAACGAGCAACTGGAAAGTAAGTAAAACCTGACTATCTAAAATTTAAAAAAAAAATGGTATGGTAACTATAGTTCAAGACTCAGGTGAGCTTTTCTGGTTAAGATTTGTCCGTCATCGTCGTTATTGTTGTCACATACTCACATTTTTTTCCTGATGAAGTATTATTGAACCAATTTCAACCAAATTGTTCACAACTTTTCTCAGTTTAAAAGCCTTATAAAGAGATAATCATCACCTGGGTACAATTTGTCTAACTAGCTAAAAAATAAAATGAACCCTCGGGCCCGGACAGGACTACAAAAGGAATTTAAAAGTGTATCGACATAAAAATTTAGCTTTACAATCTTTCTAAGATCATTAAGAAACACCAAGCTTCATTATTTAAAAAAAATATTACAAGTATGCTCATGTAGTTTGTTCAAACTGCTAGCAGACGATCCGTAAAGATCTATTTGCAGTCCTGAAATGTATCTCGAAAGTCCCGTATTGGTTAAATGGTAATCTAGCAACACTGAAAAATATTTTGATACCGTTTTACATCCCATTCTAATGTAATGTAAATTCAATTCTGCTGAAACTATGCTTTCAACCATACAAGTATCGGACAAAGGGTGGGACAACAACAAGGGAGATAAAGGTTTATAAACCACAAGTCCATTCAATGTGAAAAAATATATTCAAGTATATATGAAATACTAGGAAATATATCTATAAATGTTGATTCCCATGAGCAAGAATTGGACTATTGTAAACCTCCAAAGATTCACCTGTGGAAATCCCCATAGAATCTTTTCAACACATGTGAATAAATTACAATTTGTCAAAATGATATGCATGCCTCCTGAGACCTGTATAATACCTAATTTTGCAGTGGAGATCTAGGTTTCTTGCTTGGACAGTACTTTGTTCCAAACATTTTCTGTCGCTCACGTCTGTGTTTGATTAGGTGGATCAGGTGAGCGTTGTGACTCATGGACTTATATTAATACATATGTTACCTTTATGATTACAGGTAAGGTATTGGATTCCAATAAAGTGGAAACTGAGAGCAGCAGA
Source organism: Ostrea edulis (assembly GCF_947568905.1). Taxonomy (NCBI): domain Eukaryota; kingdom Metazoa; phylum Mollusca; class Bivalvia; order Ostreida; family Ostreidae; genus Ostrea; species Ostrea edulis. The sequence goes on from NC_079165.1 coordinate 103,507,498, forward strand.
AGGGGTGGTATATTTTTCGCAAGAGGACCTAGGCTACGTACTCGGCGTCCTCCACGAATCTCATTGACATGACGTGCATCTGTAGATGATTGGATTCCGCAGTCATAAACCTGGAAATTTCATAGCCAAAAAAAAAAAAAAAAACAGGAAAAGAATATTTAGAATGATGCATCTTTCCGGTTTTTGAACTTCTATTTAACATTCAATTAATACATGTAGTTGGAAATATTTATGTCCTATCAGAAAAAGAGACACGAAATATAAATGTTATCGAAAACATATTGGTAGAAATTTTTACCAAGTGTATTATCTGAGGATGTCCAAGGGCGCACCTATTAAATCTGGATTATCTAATATATGAGAGCAAATAATACTTTCTGTCTGGATATATGTTAGACTAAATCATGTAATTTCTAATTAATGTGTTTCCATTTTGTACTCGCTCTCATAAACACTACATAGACGTAATTTCTACATTATACTGCCACACCCAACAGCCACAAGGACACTCCAAGGTCGAAGAGGTCCAGGGGCTGATATTTATCGAGGGATGATTTTGATTGAGGGTGGGTATGGGGTGTGAAATGGATAACGGTACAAGTCTTTTTTTATTAGATTTAGTAAACATTAAATGATATTAAATGAGAATTAGAACATACTTTGTTTGTTTTATAGTTCATTATGTTTTTAATTTTCATTCATACGCATCTCTTTCGCGTTATCCCGCCTTTAATTCGCGTTATTACGTTTTTCGGTCCAGTTAATACCCCATTTCATTCGCATTAATGCGCTTTTGTGTCTCGTCATTACGCCTTTTATTCGCGCTATTACGCTTTTCTTTTATTATTATTTTTTACTAGGACGGGCCGAAGGCTCTAAAGGTAACACGTATGTATCGTCGACTGAGCAGTTTCGGTGACCTTAGTGATAAACCGTGATTTTTTCACTAATCACTTGGATTAAATAAATAAACAATAGTGGAAACCCTTATCACAGAAAAACCAGTGTACGAAAAACAACAACAACTACAACAAATTGATACTAAAAACAGAGCAAACTTTCCTTACAGACTCCAAACAATGGATAATCGATTGTAACTTATGTGCATATATTTCGAATTTATCATACAAGATCTTGTTCTGTGTATGATCAGATTTTGAATCGAGATAGGCTACTGGCAAAGAAGTTGATGTTACAAGGGTTTCAACGGTCTCTTTTACAGTCTATCTATGGTTATAATGATCTAATACATTTTATCATTGGGTCAAATACTGTTTGACGTGTTTCATAACGATTGTTAGGTCGTTCTTGGCACACTGATTTTGACTACGGATTACTTAGTTTATCCGATCAAGACATAGGGCTCACGGTGGGTGTAACCCGTCGACAGGGAATGCTTACTCCCCATAGGCACCTGATCCCACCTCTGATATATCCAGGGATCAGTGTTTGCCAAATTCTCTATTTTGTATTCCTAATAGGAGTTGTGAAATTGATCATTTTTCTTTTATACCGACACTTTATGATACTAATTATTTTGAATAATCGTAACGGTTTTAATTCTAAATAAAACATGTAAATTGTGATAAAAACTAATATTAATCTTGCGGAGCAAGCATCTATATAAGGAATACATTCGGTGAAAGTTTTTAATTGTCTCATAATTACGACATTTGCGATCATTGATTTGTTTTCCAGAACAACTTGTTCTACATCCTAGTTCTAATCCTCACCATTCATAACCAGGCCTTTACCCATGGCGCTAATTATATTCCTGGTACGAGCCTCAAATAAACTCGTGCCTCAATTCTGACGTGCGCAAATATCCAATATTTGATATTCCGTTACTAGGCAACGTGGATACTATATACATGTAACAGGTTACATTTTCATATGCTTAGCTCCCCATAACGCAACGATGAAGTTGTACGATTATCCTAGACTACGTATATTCAAACCATCATATTCCACATTGTAAAAATGGAGTGTTTTTTTTACCCCGACCGTAGCCGAGATAAGCGGAAGCTAATTCCATTCTTGGATTTGATGAGTTCTAAATCTTAATCAGTCATTGTTTGAGGATACTTTTAGAGTGTAAAACATGATTGTTTTTAAAGTATGCCAGTTTATAGCAGATGATTGTTGGTGTTGCCAAATCTACCAATGGGATGAAAAGGTAAAGATAACGAATAGTGACCAATCTCATAACTTCTATAAAGAATACACCATTAAGAGTAGGACGAACACGGACCACTGGACAGAACAGAGATGGGATCAGGTGCCTAGGAGCAGCAAACATCCCCAGTCGACCGGTCACATCCGCTGTGATCCCTAAATCTTGATCAGATAAACATAGTGATCCTTAGTCAAAATCAGTGGGTATAGAACGGTCTCAATAGTACAGGTTCAGAATGTTTTATCTGCTACGTCACTTATCCGATACCTGGGATTATGCCCTTATCGCAGATGCCCGTATGATGTCGACAAACATTGTTTTGTACAATGGCGAGCACTTCTAAATTCCAGGCAATCAGATTAACAGACGATGATGTCCTCGGTGTTAAATTCTGTTGTTCTATTAAGGAGATGGAAACTTTGCAGAGGAGTTAAAACTTCTGGAAATAAATCTGATCCAGTTCAGAAGTTAATATTGTTTCTGTGTTTACAAAATTACATAATCACCTTTATTACAGTTCAATTACATTGTTTTATGATAATATCCAATTTCTATTGTTAAGTTTGTTAAATCAAATAATTATGTTTGATTCTTTATACACTACATGGAAATATCAATAAATAATAATGTAATAAACTTTCGTAGCATTTTACAGAGTGAAAAAAATTGAATATCATCAGAAAACACTGGTATAAATGTTAGTGTTGATGCTGGAAAATGGATGGAATTGAAAGCAACAAACCTGAAAGCATCAATTTCGCAGGATACATATTGTTCTTTGAGCAAGACCAAAATCCCCCTATTGTTGGTTGGAAAGCATTTCCATCTACTAATTTACCAAAACATTTCCATGAAGGGCATATTCATCATTACATCATAGAAAGTGTGCAATTAGTATACCAGCCTGACGATGATTCCGATGAGGATATGATAACTTGCATACATTTAAACCTTTGAAGAAAGGTAAACAATATTTCAAAAGTGGACATGTATGTAATTTAAAAGACCGGAAATAGGGAGGTGTTTATTTTCTGAGAGCCTCCGCAATGGCATACAGACAAAACACCAACTACAATGTCACTTACGATGTCTACAGAAACTGTTTTGTACCAGATGCTCCATGCACCTGTATTGCTTCTTCTATGTGGGGGAGATGCAGTCATGTTGCAGCTCTACTATTTGCCCCTTTTGGACTATTCTCACCAACATGGTAATGAAAGCTTCATGCACCTCAAAAAAGTGTTAGTGGAATGTTGGAAGGAAACAAAGAAAAATCAACAGAAAATCAAAGTACTCTGGAATCAAGAAAAAGAAGGTTGATGAGCTGATATCATATGATCCCCGTCCACCAACTCATTAGATTGATGACGATCCTGACATTGAGGAAAACAAATTCGTGAGGGAGATCCAAGATAAAAACCTTATAAGTAGTATGTGGACAACACTTCTTCAATTATAAAAATTACAGCACAGATAATATAGATGTAGAAGAACTTTAAGTTAAAACGAGTTACATTATTGGAAAACCGTTCATTGCCCTTGGATACAGATCTAACTGAATTAAATCACAGCAACCTGAGGAGTGGAACTATCACCGATGTGTCAGGATTACAACTTCGAAATCTAAGACAGTGTCTACTCTGATGTTTAGCAAAATCTCTGGGCTCTATACCTCTATACATTCTATAATGCATATGTGTTTTTGAAAGACTTCGGTGGAAATTGTCGTAAGTGGGATCTACTGGGAACAATTTTGATTTAAGGAACTGGATCCATGTACCATTCCTCACGATAAATTAAAGACTAGGCTTTTTGACATCATAGACAGTTGCTTCTTCAACAAAAATGGAAAACGCAAATATTCCTATCTAGTGATCAGTCATCCAAAAATTATTTTGTTGAACGTTACTCTGAGTCAACGCACAAGTACTCTGAAGTTGAAATAAAAAATATCCTACAGTTCCGTTTTGACAATATCTTCGTGGTCTTTGGTGATCAGGTCTTCCAACAGTCTTGGAATCCCCATGGGCACGAATTGTGCTCCTTTGTTAGCTGACCTGTTTTTATATTCCTATGGAACAGAATTTATTCAAACACTTCTACGTGAGAAGAAAAAATATCTTGTGGCCTTCAATTCGACATTTAAATATATCAACGATGTATTATCTATTTACAATAATACTTTTCATTGATATTTCGATTCAATATATCCCAGTGAACTCGAAATAAAAGACACTACAGAGTCGTCCACTTCTGCTTCATTCAAATGTACTTAGATATTTTATTGAAAGTAGATATTAACGGCAAACTAACAACTCAACTTTATGATAACCGGGATGATTTCAACTTCTACATCGTCAACTTCCTATATTTATGTAGCAATATTCCATTATCACCTGCATATTGTGTTTACATCTCTAAACTGATTCGATACGCAAGAGCTTGTTCTGCGTATGGTCAATTTTTAAATCGAAGTAGGCTACTGACAAACAACTCTTTATTTTGTATTGCTCATAGAGTTATGAAATTGATCAATGTTAGTTATCTTCTCCTTTCATGTGTAGAATTATTCTAAAAACCATTGATATGCTACACTGTAATATTGAATCTATATGACAGATAATCAACAAGACTGATTGATTGAATGTTTTCCGCCACACTCAACAATGTTTTAGATATCTGGTGACGCCCAGTTTTTATTGGTAGAAAAGAGAACCCAGATACAATGTACCTGAAAAGAGACCACCGACCTTCCGAAAGTAAACTGGGGAACTTTCTCACGGATTCGAACCCGTGCCGACAGAGGTGAGAGGCCGTGTGATTTTGAGCTCAATGCTCTAACCACTCGGTCACGGAGGTCCCTCATCAAGAAGAACCCAATATCTTAGTCTCATAAGTGATATGAAAAATTCATCTTTTGGTTCCACTTTATGCTTTGGTCCAGTTCGTTTGGTTAGTCTCTGTCTAGGTGCTCACAAATAACTGTTCCAACATGCTAGTTAATGTTTTGAAGGTCCAAGGTACTCCCACAAACACATAAACTGTAAAATAGTTAATCTATTGTAATACTTAAATTTAATCTCATTCCTCATAATTTGTCAACTGTACATTCGCAAAACGTGTATACACAGGTTGGAATCTTTATGACACTGGATGTTTTCAGATGATCAACTTCATTTTCGAGCAATTTTACGCTGTTTTTCATCATGAAATTTTCAATCTTAATTTCAAGACTAATGTTGATGTTTATATCATTCTGTGTACTTGTTAATTTTTTTTATTCGGTTTGACTTCAATGCATTTTTCACTCCTTTTATCTGTAAACGTTTAGATGTATTAGAACACTCAGTTTCAAGTAACAATTCAATAGGACATTCATTCACTTCCAGTTCTTGATTCAGAGATTTTCGTGCCCCTTTTCTGGGCTTTACAATATCTTGACTGTGACCTGGGACTTAGCGATTTGATACGTATTTCTTAATCTGTCAGTGAAATAATATATTGCTCTACATATGTGCATGATTATGTTATCTTGTATATATTTCCATGCACGAGACATAATACCGTACAACGTATATTCATAGTTATTTCGGATTTCAAACATTTCGGTTGAGCATCACTGAAGAGACATTATTTGTCGAAATGCGCATCTGGTGCATCAAAATTGGTACCGTATAAGTTTTACATTATGACCCCTGGGTCGAGGCCTCTCCTGGTGGACTGTTAGTCCCCGAGGGTCTCTACAGCCCAGTAGCTAAGTACTTCGTTACTAGCTTGAAAATACGGATGTATATTTAATTTCTGTTATAAAATTTAGAAATTCATTTCAAAATTAAGGATTATCTCCCTCATGCATAGCTCTTATCCTTGGACGAATTTGGCTCCACTTTTTTGGCACGCTGTTTTTGGCTATATTTAGCTCTAAAACTTCATAGTTCTTTCGGATTTCAAACATTTCGGTTGAGCATCACTGAAGAGGAATTATTTGTCGAAATGCGCATCTGGTGCATCAAAATTGGTACCGTATAAGTTTTACATACTTACATTGGATTCAGTAGTTGTTGCTGGAAGGGGGTAGGGGTGTTCCATTGGTGGACCTTTATCCCCGAAAAAGTGTTTGATACATATACAAGTGTCCTTGTTGATCTCTCCGTAGAAAATCCATCACATTTTACACCCATTCACCCACCGCTTACACTTCTCAATATCTCTGCAAGGCTTAGGAAATCAAATGAAATCTACATCTTGCATATGATCTTTGTGTCCATAACACTATTGCAAATTCCATTGCAATTGTGTTTTTGTACCCTATTTGCACAAGTAATACATATATGATACTTCTTCACTCTTGTAAGCAAAGAAACGATGAGCTTAATTGGCCACATCTAATTCGTATGCGGATAATGCTGATAAGAAAATCTATAAATAGGTACAATGGAAATCTGAACCTGTGCTATTGGTATGAAACATGTTCAACAACTTTCACCCAATGACAAGTTGAATAGGTAAATTAAATCGTTATAACGACAATAAAATGTGCAAAATGCTGACTTTAAACGAGATCATTGACACCCCTGTAAGATCAACGTATTTTTCAGTAGCCTACCTCATGTTCAAAACTGACCATACGTAGAACAAGCTCTTGCGTATCGAATCAGAACTTGAGAGAGAAATGAGAAACTCCAGGATCTTTTTAATATCAACTTCAGAGTACTTTTGCGCAGAATCAGAGTGGTGTTTAACAAAGTAATTTTTTGAACGACTGATCACAAGATATGAATATTTTAATTTCCAATTCTTATTGAAGAAGCAACTTTCTATAATGTCAAAAAGTCTAATATTTAACTTATCGTGAGGAATGGTCGTGCAAAGTGTTGAAATGTAATACCGTATAGCGGTTTTTTCTGTGGGTCTAAAATTTGGTGATTTGCTGGCTCAAAGGTATCCTAATAATTCTAGTGGAATAAATTTTGGCGGACAAGGAAGAGCTATCTCTCTTGCAAATACAAAAGTCACAGTTGCGTGCATATTTGGAGGGTGAACGTTTGGCGAAAAGTTATCTAACCACTAAGATAAGCCAAATGTATCACCTTGTGGACAAAAAAAACACCGCTACATGGTATGTCTTAATGTTGCTGATTTGAAAAAAGTTTTGTAATTCAAAATTCACTAAAAGTTTTTTATTTAAAATTTACCATTAATTCTTTAAAATGGAAGGCGAAGATAACAAACAGTGATCAATCTCCTAACTCCTATCCTCAGTCAAAATCAGTGTGCCAAGACCGGCCTAACAAAAACGTCAGACAGCATTTGACCCAATGATAGGTTGTATCAAATTGTTTGTCAGTAGTTTGCCTCGATTTAAAAACTAACTATACGCAGAACAACCTCTTATGTATCGAATCATTTGAGATATAAAAACCATATGCAGGTTATAATGGGATATTGCTACATAAATATGGGAAGTTGAGGATGGAGAAGCTGAAATCATCCCGTTTGTCATACAGTTGAGTTGTCAGTTTGCCGTTAATGTCTACTTTCAACAATATATCTAAGTATGAAGCAGAAGTGGACGACTCTGCGGTGTCTTTTATTTCGAGCTCACAGGGATATATCGAATCGACATATGAATGAAAGTTATTATTGTTAATAGACAAAACGTCGTCGATATATTTATATGTCGAATTGAAGGCCACAAAATATTTTTTCTTCTCGCGTAGAAGTTTTTGAATAAATTCCGTTTCATTTGAATATAAAAACAGGTCAGCTAACAAAGGAGCACAATTCGTGCCCATGGGAATTCCAACTGACAGTTGGAATACCTGATCACCAAAGACCACGACGATGAGGAACTCTAGCATATTTTTTTTTCAACTTCAGAGTGGTGTTTAACAAAGTAAGTTTTTGGATGACTGATCACTAGATAGGAATATTTCCTTTTTCCATAAGAAGCAATTGTCTATGATGTAAAAAAGTCTAGTCTCTAATTTACGAAGAGGAATGGTCTTATATAATGTTGAAAAGTCATAGGTTTCGATGTTATTGATTTGGGAAAAGTTCTGCGATTTCAAGTTTACTAAAAGTTCTTTAGAATGTTTTAGAATCCACATTTGATTAACACCACTTCTTGCATATGTAGCATAGCTGATAATATTTTCGTCAGGTGCAACGATAGGGGCTTGGTAGAGCACTTACTGGATCCAGCAATTTATTTTTATTTGAGCTCGAAATAAAGGACACCACAGAGTCGTCCATTTCTGCTTCATACTTAGATATTTTATTAAAAGTAGACATTAACGGCAAACTGACAACTCAACTGTATGACAAATGGGATGATTTCAGCTTCTTCATCCTCAACTTCCCATATTTTATGTAGCAATATTTCATTTTCACTTTCATATGGTGTTTATATATCTCAACTGATTCGATATGCAAGAGCTTGTTCTGCGTATAGTCAGTTTTTAAATCGAGGTCAGCTACTGACAAACAAGTTGATGGTACAGGCGTTTCAACTGTCTCGATTGAAGTAAGCATTTCGCAACTTCTATGGTCGTTATAACGATCTAGTTCGTCAATACAACCTATCATTGGGTCAAATGCTGTCTGGCGTGTTTCATACCGATTGTTAAGCCGTTCTTGGCACACTGATTTTGACTGCGGATGACTCCGTTTACCTGATCAGGATATAGGGCTCACGACGGGTGTGACCGGTCAACAGGGGATGCTTTCTCCTCCTAGGCACCTGATCCCACCTCTGCTGTGTCCAGGGGTCCGTGTTTGCCTAACTATCTATTTTGTATTGCTTATAGGAGTTATGAGATTGATCACTGTTCGTTATCTTCACCTTGCATTTGTAAGGGTAACTCTAGCATATTTTTATTTCAACTTTACAGTTCTTGTGCGTGGAATCAGAGTGGTGCTTCACAAAGTAAGTTTTTGGATGACTGATCACTGGATATGATTTCCTTTTTAAAAAATTACATGATATGCAAAAACCATGTATCAGACATGCACCTCGTATCTCGTATACACGCCTTATTTATTATGTTATACTCGTCATGCGAAATATCAGTTGAACGACGTAATACGTTTATTTACATTGTGATTGTTTATTGCGGATATTCAATTATATCAATGCTAAAATTATACGGTACGAAGTTTGATGCACCAGATGAGCATTTCGACAAATAATGTCTCCTCATTGATGCTCAACCGAAATTTTGGAAATCCGAAATAACAATAAACTTGTAAGAGCTATTTTAGGGGGAAACAGAGTGCCAAAAACGTGGAGTCAAATTCGTCTAAGGATAAGAGCTATGCATGAGGGAGATAATCCTTAGTATTGAAATAAAGTTCTAAATTTTATCACAGCAATTAAATATATATCCGTATTTTCAAGCTAGTAACGAAGTACTTAGCTACTGGGCTGTAAAGACCCTCGGAGACCAACAGTCCACCAAGTGATATAGACTGAATCTTCTTATATAACCTTGTGTACATGTTTTTGAGAATACATTTTAAGTGATCATTCTTGCATATAATTGTATACATGTTTCAACTGGAAGGCCCAGAGGAAGAATAGTGCGTGTGCTAATCAGCTCACCTTCTTGAAATAAAGTATTAGTATCATTATTTCAATAGATATTTTCTATGTCCCGATGAATTACTTAGAAGAGACATCCATGTTAATTGTAGAAAAACCTGGTACTGTATTCATGACGCTGTTGTACTAAAAATACCAATAATTTATTCAGATCAATAGTCATGCAGTGTGATTTGTCACGTATGATCATTGATATAAAAACATATAAAGACATATGCAAAAGTCTATTTCACGATCAAAAATCAATCCGGAAAGATGAAAATAAAACCTGTTATGGTTGTGTTAGTTGTGCTGGTGTTGGCTCTCTGTGTGGTTCGTGCAAGTTCTACTCAGAACGCGCAACAGGAAGGTAAGTGAAACAACATAGAACAAAAATTAATACTCTGTATGGTGACATCTCTTCAAGACTAAACTTTTTTGCTCAAAATTTGTCCGTCATTGTCATTATTGTCGTTATTTTTGTCACCTATTCACATTTTCGATTTCTGATGAAGAATTATTAAGCCAAATGCAACCAAATTTGATACAATGTTTCTCAGTTTAAAAGCTTGGTATGAAGATATTCAATCATTACATGGGTTCAATTTTTCTTTGTAATATAATTTGACTCAAACCATGAACTTGAGGCCTGGGCGGGACCACAAAAGGGATTTAAAAGGTATACATCAGAATGTAGTTTTAAAAAAACCCTGTAAAAACATTCTTAAGAAACTTGAGGCTTCGTTATTTGAAAATTTATATGCAAGCATGCTTATGTAGTGTAGAGTAAAGTTTGTACAAGCTATGACCAGCAGGGGGTGGGGGTGGACATAGCAACAATTGGGATTTAAATTATATATTAGAATATATAAAGCATCTTATCAAATTTATTCTCCAGAAGGACTACAATGCTACAGCATTCGTCTTGTAAAATATAAGCATAAACGTACATTTGTAGGTTCACGTTTCTTTAAACCATGCTTCCGTTTGGGATTTGGTGGGACAAAAACAGAAACATTTACTTTTTCGCAGTAGCCATAGTGGTGAACTTTGTCAAATTACACTATAGCAGCAATAGGCCAGGTAATTGTTTAATGGTTTAAACCACAAGTCTATTCAATTTGTTTAATAAATATATTCAAGCATGAATATATAGTATAAGAGAAGATATCTATGAATTAACTACCATGAGCAAGAGTTGGCTTATTATAAAGCTTCAAAAATCCACCTCTGGAAATTCTATAGAATCTTTTAAATACATGTGAATGAAAAAAGGTGAAGTTAACGAACAGTGATCAATCTCATAACTCCTATAAGGTATACAAATTAAGAGTTGGGCAAACACGTACCCCTTGGTATACCAGAGGTGGGATCAATCAAAGAATATATTAGTTTGTCGAAATGATATGCAGGCTACTGACAAACTCGTTGATGGTGCAGGGGTTTCAATAGTCTCGTTTAAAGTAAGCTTTTCGCAAATTCTATTGTCGCCATAACGATCTAGTTTGCCAATACAACATATCAATGGGTCAAATGCTGTCTGACGTGTTTCATACCCATTGTTAGGTCGTTCTTTGTACACTTATTTTAACTACGGATTACTCCATTTATCTGATCAAGATATGGGCCTTACGGGGAGTGTGACCGGTCGACCGAGGATACTTATTCCTCCTAGTCACCTGATCTCACCTCTGGTATATCCAGGGGTTCGTGTTTGCAAAACTCTCTATTTTGTATTTCTAATAGGAGTTATGATATTGATTACTGTTCGCTTTCTTCATGTTTCATGCATTCGTCTTTTATACCGACACTTTATGATATAAAATTATTTTAAATTTTTGTTTTAATCTATAAATAAAACATAAATTATGATAATATTTGTTTTAATCTATAAATAAAACATAAATTATGATAATAGATGATATTAAAAGGGGATGCTTACTCCTCGTAGACACCTGATCCCAACTCTGGTATATCCAATTTTCTATTTTGTATAACTTATAAGAGCTATGGGATTGAACACTGTTCGTTATCTTCACCTTTTATGCATGCATTTCGTGACCTGTAGAATATTCACTTTTGAAGTGGAAATCTAGATTTCTTGCTTGGACAGTACTTTGTTCCATCCCCCCCTCTCTCTGTATTTCATCAGATGAGCGTTGCGGCGCATTGTATTTTATCGATACATATGTTTTCTTCATGATTACAGAACCGGATAATGTAGATGATAACCACAGAAGCAGAATTGGTGGCATATATCCCGTGGGGCCCCGTACTAGGCCTCCTCCAACAAACGGATAGATGATTGTATCCCGCAGTCATCGATATCCAGATGTGAATTAAACTTAGAAATGTTATAGTCAAAACAAAATATCCGATGCTATTATTTCCTGTGTTTGAAACGTCAATTTAACATTCAAATCTATATTTAGAAATACCTGTATCCTACTAGCAAAAGGAGACAAGAAAGATCACCGTTATCGAAAACATACATAATCAAATAAACCTTAAACTGCCAAGTGTATTATCTAAAGTTGTGTGGAAACGCACCTGTTAAATCTGAATAATTCAATATATGCTAGTAAATGTTAATTTCTGTATCAATATATCCAGGAACAAGATTATGTATATTCTAATGTGTTTCTATTTTTACTCGATAAATACAGAATCTCCATATCACACTGCCACAACAAAAAGGAATTATAAGATTGATCACTATTCGTTATCGTCACCTTACACCAAAACCCTAGCCTGCATAAAGGGAGAGTTGTATGCTAATGGTGCAATTAATGCAACTTTTAAACCTAGATAACACAATGGACTGAATTTGTATTCAATCATAATGTAACTCGTATATTTGAAAGGCGAAGATGACGAACAGTGATCAATTTCATAACTCCAACAAGGAATACAAAATAAAGAGTTGGGCAAACACGGACCCCTTGACATACCAGCGGTGTAAAGCCGAGTATGTACTTCTAATGTCTTTTTTTATTACATTAACTAGATGAATACATGCGCAAGCGCGGGGTATCACAAAATACAAGAAACAGGAAAGGTGGAGATAACGAACAATGATCAATCTCATAACTCCTATATGTAACATAGATAAGCACTGGCTTAGATTCGTTAAGGTATGTCCACCACTTTGCTGTATTTTCTTTTTTGCTATTTCAGGATGGTTTATCGAAAACGAAAATAGATTTTTAATTAATGTTATTACACGTATAATTACCAATCACGTAAAATCAAATTATAGTTCACGAACTTCACCTCAAATATGAATCCATACTAAAGATAAAGCAGTAATTCTGAAGCAAGCGTTTCCTTACGACTGATTCAAGACAAAAATCAAAGACTGAAAAAAAACCCCGAAAAGGCACATTCTATTTATTAAAAATATTAAACTTGTTTCTTCTATAATGTGACATTCAGGCATCGATGAACATAAGCACAATTGATTTAGGGATTTAGTTCATATTTAAGTACGTTAAATTGTCTTTTTAAAAAATCGCACTGGCTTAGATCCACCAGTGCATATTCACCACTTTACTCTCTTCTTCTATATTTGAGAGAAGTTTCTTATAAAAACGGAGGTAGGATTTTAATGAATTTCACGATAATTGATAATCAAGTAAAATTTAATTACAGCTTACGGATATCGCCTCAAATAAAAAAAACTATATTAGAGGTGCAAACATTTACTGTTGAGCAAATGTTTCATAGTTAAATTTATTGGCAAAGTTTATTTATTTATAAATATAGATTGTTGTTGCCTAGATGCAAAAGGGGATGGATGGTCAGAAGGACATGTAGACAAACAGTGTAAATGGTGATTCCTCTATAACATCTAAACATTGATTGCAGGGACTGCTAAATGGGCATGAATAAAGGAGAAGAGTCTTAAAGTTTGACCTATTGACTCCAAAGTCAATAGGGGTTTTACTCTCTTGATAGGAAAGCTACCTGTGGTGAAGTATTACGTCAATGAAGGCGAAAATGTGACATGTAAAGTGTCTACAATCCCAGTGTTACACACACTAACACACATACACACACTAACGATCCCATTACTATATACCCTTTCACAATGAATTGCGAGGGGATAAAAAGTATAGAGGTCGTTTGCCTCTAGTTGGTTTAACACATGCCATTTCCTTCATCATGAGGAAAATTCAGAAGACCACTGGATCAGGACTCTAGGTACTGCATTTACATAGGGATGCAATGATGATGTATATGATGTGGGAAATTTGACTAGTTCACAAGGAAATAACGTGAATGTGATGGGATTCTTTCCAAATACTCAAAGATGGAAACGCGATCATGGACATCGTTCATATAAAAGACCAAGTATAAATGATGTCACATTTGATTAACTTTTACCTTACGTCAACATACAATTAGGTCCACATCATATTCGCACAAACTTTACTCTGTTTCATTGAGAGTTTTACATACGTTATTTGAAGAAATCACAGCTAGTCTATACTTGTATTTTTCAAGACCAGAACATAGACTGAACAATATTATTATGGATGTTGTCAATCACAGGCTCTTTAAACCACCGTGGGTCATGGACGATATTCCTTCCGAATCATGCCGCCAGTTCCTTAAGCTTAAATTTACAAACAAAGTAATAGATGCTGTCAACAGCAACATTCTTCGTCATAAAAGAGTTCAGTCTTGTATTCCAACTTATTTCAAGTTCAAGTCTTCACCCTGTATTTCCTACAATTATACTTTTACTATTGCATCCAAACTTTTTAATTATAAACAAACTTTGCAGTGCCTAGATATAGACCATCTTATACTTAATCCATGTTCTTCGTCTTCCTTCAACTATAGTCCAGATGGGCATGTCATTACTGGTGATGTTGATATAGTTGAAATTGGGGGAACTCAAATCAAATATTCTAAAAGATCCTAAATACAGAGAACCTCGGTCTTTCAATTGGCGACAAAACTTCATCTCTATTATATAATGTAAAACGTATACGGTACCAATTTTGATGCACCAGGTGCACATTTCCACAAATAATGTCTCTCAGTAATGCTCAACAGACATTTTTGAAATCCGAAATAACAGAAAACTTGAAGGCCCCAAGAGCTATTTTAGGGGAAAACAGAGTGCCAAAAAAGTGGATTCAAATTCGTCTAAGGATAAGAGCTATGCATGAGGGAGATAATCCTTTATTTTATCACAGCAATTAAATATACATCCGTATTTTCAAGCAAGTAATGACGTACTTAGCTACTGGGCTGTAGAGACCCTCGGGGACTAACAGTCCACCAGCAGAGGTCTCTACCCAGGGGTCATAATGTATTCTGTCGAAGATTATGCCAGACGAAGGGCTAAATATGAAAAGAAGAACTTGATACATTGTCAGAATGGATTAAAGTGTGAGAGGAATATCAAACCCCCGCATTAGACACATCAAAACAAAAGTACGTACCATGAAAGGTGAGATAACGAACAGCGATCAATCTCATAACTCCTATAAGCAATACAAAATAGATAGTTGGGCAAACTCGGACCCCTGAACACACCAAAGGTGGGATCAGATGCCTAGGAGGAGAATCTGTTTAGTAAACCAGCAGTGATAAAAGAATTAAATGAGCTACATGAGGAATATGTTTTGATTCCACCTGACAAAGCTTGTAACAATATTGTCTTTGTCCCATTATTACAACTGTATTTTAAATGAACTTGGCAGTAATTTCATCTTGGTAATTGTGCTTCTACTCCAACTGCCTTTTCGAAAGACGAAATTCTTCAACACTATGCTTCAGATTTAGACACATGTAATATACCAGTCAATGGGTCGGATTAATATGCTATACTGGATTCCTAAACTTCATAAAAACCCTTACAATGATACATCGCTGAATCCAGTAAGTGTTCAACCAAGCATCGTCCTGTGGGGATCAGGGTTAGAATAGGTCCTCAGAACCCCTTGCTTGTCGTAAGAGGCGACTAAATGGGGCGGTCCTTTGGATGACACCGAAAAAATCGAGGCACTGTGTCACAGCAGGTGTGGCGTGATAAAGATCCCTCACTGTTCAATGGCCATAAGCGCCGAGCATAGACGTAAATTTTGCATCCCTTCACCGACAGTGGTGACGTATCCATATGAGTGAAGTATTCTTGAGAGGGACGTTAAACAATAACAATCAATCAATCTACCAAGCATCTGTCTTTCCTCCTCACGAAAATATTATCAGTTGAAGGAGGAACTTTAAACGTACTGTGCCACTATATATGCCAGAAGCGGAGTAAATCAAACGTGGATTATGACAAGAGGCCCATAGGTCTTATCGGTCACCTGAATACTAATAAAAACGTATCACTACTTCCAAGTGCTATGAAATATAGAAATAGTTCCTGTTCTGAATTCTAATGTTCAGCAACAGCATAATGCAAGATGTGTTTCAACTTCAATGTCCTAAAAAGCGCATTCACTGATGAAAGGCTTTAGATAATGTATTACATTATGTAGGTGTATTATTATTATAACATTAAAAGATATGACTAATTTGGACCCACCCTAGAGTCAAACCCTGGGTTGTGAAATTCACCATTTTGGTACATTCTTTTCTGCTATTCTTGAGTATGCATTTAGATTTTATACAGTATCAGCAAACTTACACACAAATACTATCTATTAAATTTAGCCCAACCCTGGAATCAGAACCCCTATCCCGGGGATCATCAAATTTACAATTTGGTAAAGGACTACCTATTTCTCCTGCATATTCATTTAGTTTCAAATTAGTATCAATAACACTAAATATGTTCCCTAAGTGTTTTACACATAAACACTATGTAGTGAATTTTGCCCCACCCTGGGGTCAGAACCCCACCCAGGGGATCATGAAATTTACAAAATTGGTAGAGGCCCTCCTGCTCTACATCACTATGCATTTAGTTTATCTTACACATGTGTAGTTCTAAAGAAGAAAAGTTTTAAAAATTGGTCAATTTCGGTCAGTTTTTTTTTACCCTCCCCTAGGACCCCAGGGTTGCAGGAATCCTGAAATTTACAATTTATGTCCCCCTTGTTCCGAAGATGCTTCATACCAAATTTGTAAAGAATTGGAAATATAGTTAGCACATTTAATAACTGACCATTTTGACCCCATCCTGATACCAAATGCCATATCCCTGGAATCATCAAATTTGCAATTTTGGTAAAGGAATACCCGATCTTTCGAAATATCCATTTAATTTCAGTTTCGTATTAATAGCTCTAAAGAAGAAGTTACCAAGTTTGGCCCCACCCTGGGGTCAGAATCCCAACCCCGGGGATCATGAAATTTACAATTTGGTAAAGGCCTTCCTGTTCTACCTGACTATGCATTTAGTTTTTCTTACACTTGTGCAGCTCTTGAGAAAATATTTGAAATTTAACCAATTTTGGACAGTTTTTGCCCTGCAACTAGGGTCCCATCTCTACAGTAGTACTGAAATTTACAATTTATGTCCCCTTGTCCCAAAGAGGCTTCATACCAAATTTGAAAAGAATTGGAATAGTAGTTATGGGAAGTTAAAAGTGTTTAATTGTTAACGCACGACGGACGACGACGGACGACAACCAATTGCAATAGATCACCTGAGTAAACTTAGGTGACCTAAACAAAATCCTGAAGAACTTTTAGTAAACTTGAAGATGCGATGCGTCATCGGAAAATGACTCTGACCCTGGTGAATCCGCGAATGGATAGAATAGATACGAACTTGAACGGACTGAACTAGGGACTGGATTTTGAAATTGCAGTAATGATGTTTAGATACATTAGTACTACCAATTGTTGTTTAACGTACTTAATTGTATTATATCATAATTTCATTATATTGACACTATATGGACACTATACATCATGGAAAAGATAAATTTTATATCAGTAAATGTTAGGGGTCTAAATACTGATGTTAAAAGGAATAAGTTATAGTCATGGCTATTAGAAACGAAAATAGATATTGTAGTTTTACAAGAAACACATTTTGTTAAAAAGTATGAAAGTAAATATAATCTTGGTTGGAAAGGAAAATCATTCCATAACTACAGCGACTCAGTATTTAGTAAAGGGGTCTCAATTTTATTTAGAGAAAATCTTGATATTGAAGTTTTGAATGTTAAAAGGTCTTTAGATGGTAGAAAAATTCTTTCAAATGTTGATATAAAGGGTCGTATATTTTCTATTGTTAATATATACGCTCCCAATACGAGCTGTAAAAATGTGATTTTTTCAAGAATTTAAAAAGTTTTATTTCAAAAAATTGTTTAAATGACAACATAATTCTCTGTGGAGATTTCAACTGTCAATTAAATGATAAACATGAGAAAAGTATAGATTCGCTTAATAATTTGGCATCTATATGATACGCATTTTCACATAAGATGCTGTTATCGAAGGCTGCAAACTGCAAACCATTTGAATTGTCTTTCATTAATCTACAATTACTTCCGTTGGGCATATATAAATTAAGTGCCCCGGATCAAATCAACCTTTTCCATTTATAACTGCTACACACAGGTTGGTGTTCCCCTATTTCATAAGAATTTGTGTTTAATTTTTAAATACACAAAACCTCAAATTTGGTTTAACACAGTTGTTTATTGCGTTTAATTGATATATTTGTCATATTTTAACGCTGTAGATGTAACGATGGCATCGGATTGTTTGTTTAATTTTACATGTGTCTCTGATCACCAGCCATGCTGGTTTCATCATTACATTTTTTTTTTTAATTTTTTTTAATTGATCAAACATTGTTTGTTAAATTATCTAGACATTTTGATACAGTGAAAAGTACGTATAATGGAAAACGATTCGAATTAATTATTTTTATGATTGAATACCAATTTTAATCGGGGGGGGGGGTATCGTACAAATCAAAGGGAATTTATTAATTCCTTTTGTTCGCATGCAAACTATTACAGATATATAAATCATAAAATTATCCCTACAAGAAGCGAATTAGTAGCGACTCGCTTTAGTCAGACTGAAATTTCTGTACAATGTAACGGTTATATCGTGGTCATAATATATTTACGCGCGAGCTACACTTGGCAACTGACGACATAAATTCAAATCGGGATCGAGATGCGAAATTTTTAGCTACTGGGGTTTTCATGGATAACACGTTGAGTATTTTTTACTTTTGCATACTAGTACCTAGTCAATACCCTGGTGCAGTTACCTGGACTAGAAATAATCTTATATCTGTTAAGTTATTTACAAACTAAATACATAGCCGCTAGCAGTTACGGGATTTCGGTCAATTCTTTCCTATTTAATTATAAGCAATATTCATTACCCCAGACCGAAAAGCTAGGGATCTGTATTCGATCTTAATTTACTGTTATATGTAGGTACATGTATATGATTTAAATGAGTTGAATTTTCATTGAGGGAATCATTGCACAAGGCGGTCAACTGTTATGCCACGCAAACGACAGACATCAGACCAACCACCCAAAAGGGCCAAAAGGGGGAGACGGCAAGACGGCGAAGCCATGCCACCGCCTGATCCACAACCTGACAAGGATAAAAGTCGTCAATCGATGGAGACCCCACAGTACCCTTATCATTCCCAGTTAATAAGTTTACCGGCCCCGCTGCAGGGTACAGAGGACCACCAACATCTACAGATTCCACAGCAGCATATACAGACAATTTCACCTCCCCCACAGCAGAGCCCACCAGGGGCACAGCAGACAGCAGAAGGTAATGATGTTGTACCTATGCAATCAGTGCATAATTTAGGTATGCATGTTTGAGAGTCAGTTAGGCACAATATAGTGCAAGAGAAATTTATTGAACTTCAATCCCTCATCCCATCTGCTGGGGGTCATGGGGCTAATACAAACCAAAGAAACTTGGTACTCACTAGTGCAGGGGAGATAATAACCAAAGAGGCGACAAAAAAGATTGACTCCATTGATAAATGGACTGATGCAATGCTGATATTTGCATCAATATATCTGGCCTCACACCCTGCTAAATCATCTGAGTTACTAAAGTACATCCATACAGTAAGGCTAGGGGCAGCAAGAGGGGCAGTAAGTTGGTTTGAGTATGACACCCAATACCGACTTCGCAAGACTATCAA
This sequence comes from Ostrea edulis, assembly GCF_947568905.1. Lineage (NCBI taxonomy): Eukaryota > Metazoa > Mollusca > Bivalvia > Ostreida > Ostreidae > Ostrea > Ostrea edulis. The sequence goes on from NC_079165.1 coordinate 103,527,373, forward strand.
TCCAGTCAGTTCCTGGGGGGGGGGAGGGGGAGTTGATACAGAATTATGGCTACTTTATATGTCACCTTAGCCCTACATTCCATCACAAACAACACAAAAGTGCTTCGACTACAACTTTAAGGGCATTTGCACAAAAATGCAATGCCATTATTCTCATTCGTACACTCGTTGTAGTGGCCTGCACCCGCAAGTTAATTGCAATCCAAATAAGATCCAGTTCTATACACCTTATGGACAAAAATCGGGTCAATCATCTTTTCGTCGCCCAAGCCCCTCATACACCTTGTCCAATCACCACGCAGGGTTTTAAAACCAACATCAATATTGGAGACAGCAGTCACTACAACCACACAAATTCAGTAATGCAGGCAACCAAAAACATATGGGAACTAGGAAAAACCCCAATCAATAAATCGGTGCTAAAGAAGTACCTGGTAAACTATCCCAATAGAGCTGTAGCAAACAAATTATTGTCAGGATTTTCTTTTGGATTCCATTTACATTATTGAGGCCCAAGAACCCATTTACAAAATAGTAATTTAGTTTCAGCATGTCAACATCCCCACGAAATTATGGAAAAAATAAACAATGAGGTCAAATTAGTAAGGATTGGGGGACCATTTAAGAAACTGCCTATATCTAATCTGCTCATATCTCCTATTGGAATTGTTCCGAAAGGTGATAATTCAGGGTGGAGCCTTATTACTCATTTGTCATTTCCTCTGGATAATAGCGTGAACCTGTATATTGACCCTTTAGAATTCACAGTGCATTATACATCTTTTGATGCTGTTGTCCAAATGTTGGCTAAAGTAGGTAAGGGGGCTTGTATTGGGAAGATGGATATTAAATCGGCATTTAGACTGCTACCTATTAATCCAGGTGATTTTGACCTACTGGGAATCAAGGTAATTATTACATAGACAAGTGCCTTCCAATGGGTTGTTCTTTATCATGCAAAGTTTTCGAGGAGTTTGCTACTTTTTTACAATGGGTTGTGGAACAAAAGAGTGGCTTGACTACCATTGATCATTACCTAGATGATTTTATTTTCGCTGGCAAGGATTTTTTAAATTGTTCAAAGTTAATGGTTACATTTAAACAAACAAGTCAGGAATTAGGGGTTCCATTATCAGAGGACAAATCTTTAGGTTCCACACATAGTCTAGTGTTTTTAGGGCTAGAAATTGATAATGTTGACATGATGGTACGGGTTCCAACTGCAAAGTGCATAGAACTTAGTCTATTGCTAAAGCAACTTGTAAGCAGAAAGTGGGTAACGCTACGGCAATTACAGTCATTGTTAGGGAAGCTCAATTTCTTTACTAAAGCTATTGCACCAGGTAGGGCTTTTGTTAGGCGAATGCATGATGCAATCATTGGTGTGCGGCAGCCACAACACTCAGTGAAATTGAATCAAGAAATGAAGGAAGATATGTACTTATGGTTAACATTTTTGCAAGAGTTTAACGGGAAAGTGTACTTTTGTGAGTCGGAGTGGTCTTCCAACTTAGTGTTAGACTTGTTTACAGACAGCTCAGGTGCTAAGGATCTGGGCTGTGGGGCATACTTTCAAGGGGAATGGTGCTACTTTCCTTGGCCTTCGGGTTGGGATAGAACAGACATCCTTTCAGACATGACAACACTTGAGTTGATCCCAGTGGTATTAGCCATAAGTCTATGGGGGAGAAATCTTGAAAATAGGAAAGTACTGTTTCACATTGATAACCAGGCACTGGTCACTATCCTCAACAAGCAAACATCCAAAGCAAAAAGAGTGATGAGTTTGCTCCGTCCTTTCATAATAAAATGTATGTTGAACAACTTGTTATTCAGGGCAGTATACATAAATACAAAATGTAATGAAATTGCTGATTCAATATCTCGTAAACAGTGGCAACGCTTCCACCAGGTCGCGCCTCATGCAACAGACCTCACCGTTGAGCGTTCCAGCCAGCTTCCAGTCTCTCATCTCCAAGCTGAAGTAAACAAACTTCTTCATGCAGCCCTCTCTGGAAATACGCACAAGGCATACCAAACTGGTCTCCAGGCTTATAATAATTTTTGTAGTCAACATGGTCATAATTCCCCATGGCCACCCTCTCTCGATTCAGTTGTTCAGTTTGTAGCATACTTGTCACTCAAGGGTCTTACCTATGCAACGGTGCGTTCCTACCTAGCAGGTTTATCCCACTTTGTAAAATTGCAAGGCTACCAAGATTCGACAAACCAATTCTTGGTAACTAAGTTATTGCAAGGTCTGAAACGTATTGCCCATACGCAGGATTGCAGATTGCCAATTACAAAGCAACTTTTGCAAGATATAATAGCAATACTGCCCAGTGTATGCACAAACAACTATGAAACACTATTGTTTTCTGCTGCCTTCACTACTGCCTTTCATGGGTTCTTGAGAGTTAGTGAAGTATTTGTATCACACAAAAACAATCAAAGGGTCTTACTGAGGGAAAATCTACATATTGATCACATCAATTCATGCCTGTAGCTGGAAGTAAAATTTTCCAAAACTGACCAAGCTGGCAGGGGAACAACTTTACAAATCCAAAGCACGGGTGATATTGCATGCCCTTACAAAATACTCACAAAGTTCTTGATGATGAGGCCAAAGCATAAAGGTCCACTTTTTTGTCATTTTTGTGGTTCCCCTGTTACTAGGTATCAATTTACATCTGTCTTGGAAAAGGCAATATCAGCTCTCAAATTGGATACAAAAGCCTATAAATCTCATTCCTTTAGAATAGGGGCCAGCACGGAATTGGCAGTAAGAGGGTTTCCACCCAGTGTTATACAATCCTCAGGAAGATGGGCATCAAATTGTTATAAAACTTATATACGCATACCAAAATTTTAAAATCACTATCGTGTAATTTCAGAGGAACAGTTCATTTGGATGTTTGGGTCATCTATCATAAAACGTGCACATGCAGAGTCATTACATAGACCTGGTAGGACCAATCTCAATTTAGAAAGGATAAAAGTTTCATTGTGGTGTCAGGGTTATGGAGGACTCGAATTGATCAAAGCCATTAACAAGATAAAGACCCTACGGCAAGTAGGCCCTTCCCCTACCGCCTTGTTAATCCACTGTGGCAGTAACGACTTGGGTAAAACTTCTGTGAGAAAAATAAGATTGGCAATAAATCAATTGGTTCATTATCTAAGACAAGAATTTTGTAGTGCACACATCATATGGTCTCTTATTTTGCCCAGAATTGCCTGGCGATACACACAAAACACAAAAGCTATGGAGAAAGCTAGAAAACGAATTAATTCCTTTATTCAGAGTAGAGTGTGCGAGGTTGGGGGTTCGATCATTCACTACCCTGACATATCCGACCATCCTCAATTTTTTCAATCCGATGGGGTACATTTATCACAATTGGGCAATCAAATATTCTTGAATACCTTGCAAGGCGGGCTGGAATCTATCATGAAATTCAAGGCCCAAATTTACCCTCCACTATAAGTTTTCCCACACGTAACCTGACGGGGCACGGCTGCCGCTCTTACCCCCACCCAATCGGTGGCGGAGACCCAACTGAAAGGGCTTTGGTGCAAAGCTCTTGCAGTTGAGTCTTTTGGCCCAACGAGCGGCTTATTATGTACATGTGAAATATATGACATTTGATTTGAAAATTCGGCCTTGATTTCTGTTCCTCCCAGGCTTAAGGCCATGTTTGTTTGATGTGTTTGAATCTCGACCTTGACCTCTGCATATCCCAGGGTCAAGGTCATATGTTTGAATTTGTTTTTTGAATTTGACCTTGACCTCTGCATCTCACAGGGTCAAGGTCATCCCTAATTGATGTTGACATTGATATGATGCTTTTGGGGCTTGCCATTTGTGTGAGGCAGCCCACAATTTGAACTTGATTTGTTTGCTTTTGATACTTTAATCAGCCGTGCCCTTTATCGCCAAATAAAATTTATAAACACGTATTGCTTGCTTCTGTTTGCACTTTCTGAGATAATTTGGCATCTATGTGATACGGATGTTCACATAAGATGCTGTTATCGAAGGCTGCAAACCATTTGAGTTGTCTTTCATTGCTCTACAATTACTTCCCTTGGGCATATATATATTAAGTGCCCCGGATTAAATCAACCTTTTCCATTTATAACTGCTACACACAGGTTGATGTTCCCCTATTTCATAAGAATTTGTATTTAATATCTGAATTTTCAAAACCCAAACCCACCCACCCGGAATTGTTCTGTTGCTTTGCTTTTTCTTCTGAAACCAGGATACTGCTTGTTCTTGCTTTATCTTTCAGGTTACACTCCCAAATAAATGTCGGTGCGGCTGATACAGAAACAATGACTTTGGTGTGACTTATCAGCTCATTGCCCAACGAGCGGCTTATTATGTACATGTGAAATATATGACATTTGATTTGAAAATTCGGCCTTGATTTCTGCTCCTCCCAGGCTTAAGGCCATGTTTGTTTGATGTGTTTGAATCTCGACCTTGACCTCTGCATATCCCAGGGTCAAGGTCATATGTTTGAATTTGTTTTTTGAATTTGACCTTGACCTCTGCATCTCACAGGGTCAAGGTCATCCCTAATTGATGTTGACATTGATATGATGCTTTTGGGGCTTGCCATTTGTGTGAGGCAGCCCACAATTTGAACTTGATTTGTTTGCTTTTGATACTTTAATCAGCCGTGCCCTTTATCGCCAAATAAAATTTATAAACACGTATTGCTTGCTTCTGTTTGCACTTTCTGAGATAACGACCAATCTCATGACGCGTAGTATAAAAATGCAAAATTAAGAGGAGGGCAAACACAGACCCTTGGATATACCAGAGGTGGGATAGGTGTCCAGGAGGAGTAAGCATCCCCTGTCAACCGGTCACACCCGCTGTGAGTCCCATATTGTGATCGGGTAAACGGTGTGTAAAGTATGATACATGGCGGACAGCTTTTACCCAATGACGTGTTGTATTGGTAAATTAGATCGTTATAACAACCATAAAATGTGCGAAATGCTCACTTTATACGAGATCGTTGAAATTTATTTGTTAGTAGCCTGCCTATATTTCTAAACTGACCATACTATGAACAAGCTCTTGGTGTATCGAATCAAAAACTAAGAAAGGAATAAGAATGAGAAATCCCAGCATCTTTTTAATATCAACTTCAGGGTGGTTTTTAACAGCGTAGTCTTATGAATTACTAATCAAAAGATATCGATATTTTCTTTTTTCATTTTTATTGAAGAAGCAACTCTCTATGTCAAAAAGACTAGTCTTTAATTCATCGTGAGGAATGATCGTGTAAAGTGTTGAAAAGTAATAGGTTTTGATGTTGTTGATTTGAGAAAAGTTTTGGGATTTCAAATTAACTAGTTCTTTAGAATATTCTTTTTTGAATCCATCCTTTGAAAATTACATGAAATGTAGAAGCTATGTATTAGACATGCACTTACATTGTAAGTATCTCGTACACATGCCTTATTATCATGTTATACTCGGCACGCGACATATACATGTATGTGGTCTCAGTCAAACGCACTAATACGTTTATTTCAATATCCCTTTTCTATTTCCTGATGACTTGTTTATCTAGGAGAGGCATGTACATTAACTGTAGAAAGAAAACAACCGATACTGTGTTCATGACGCTGTTGTACTGTGTAACACAATTCACTTATCCTGATCTAGTACCAGCAACGTGATTTGTCACACGTGAGGATTCATATAAAAACAAAAGCACACGTCTTTTCACAATAAAAAAATCAATCTGGAAAGATGAAAATGAAACCTGTTGTAGTTGTGTTAGTTGTGCTGGTGTTGGCTTTCTGTATGGTTTGTGCCAGTCCTCTTCAGAACGAGCAACTGGAAAGTAAGTGAAACCTGACTATATAAAAGAAAAAATGGTATGGTACATGTAACTATAGTTCAAGACTAAAGTGAGCTTTTCTGGTTAAATTTGTCCGTCACCGTCGTTATTGTTGTCACCTACTCAAATTTTTTTCTGATAAAGGATTATTGAACCAATTTCAACCAAATTTGACACAAATTTTCTCAGTTTAAAAACCTCATAAAGAGCTTCAATCATCACAGGGGTACAATTTGTATATGGAACACAATTCATTTAGCTCTAGAATTGAACCCTCGGGCCCGGACGGTATTATAAAAGGGATGTAAAATGGTATCGAAATAAAGCTTTACAGTCTAAGATTCTTAAGAAACACTAACCTTCATTATTTGAAAAATTGTTACAAGTATGCCCATGTAGAGTGTCCAAATTGCTAGCAGACGATCTGTAAAGATCTATTTGCAGTCCTAAAATGTATCTCGAAAGTCCCGTATTGGTTAAATTGTAATCTAGCAACATTAAGATATATTTTGTATACCGTTTTATGTCCCAGTCTAATTTAGTGTAAATTCAATTCTGCTGAAAACTTGCTTTTAACCATACAAGTTTCGGACAAAGAGTGGGACCACAACAAGGGAGAAAAATGCTTATAAACAACAAGTCCATTCAATGTGAAAAAATATATTCAAGTATATATATGAAATGCTAGGGAAGATGTCTATAAATGTTGATTTCCATGAGGAAGAATTGACCTATTGTAAACCTCCAACGATTCACCTGTGGAAATCCCCATAGCATCTTTTTAACACGTGCGAATAAATTACAGTTTGTCAAATCCTGAGGCCTGTATAATACCTAATTTTGCAGTGGAGATTTAGGTTTCTTGCTTGGACAATAATTTGTTCCAAATCTACATTTTCTCTCTTTCATCTGTGTTTGTTCAGGTAAATCAGGTGATAGTTGTGGCTCATGGGTTTATAGCAATACATATGTTACCTTTGTCATTGCAGGTCAAGTGTTGGATTCGAATAAAGCGAAAACTGATAACAGCAGAAGAGGTGGCATATTTTTCGCAAGAGGACCCCGGCGACGTACCTGGCGTCCTCCACGAATCTCATTGACATGACGTACATGTATAGATGATTGGATTCCGCAGTCATAAACTTGGAAATTTCATAGCCAAAACAAATAAAAAAAAAAAGGAAAAGTATATTTAGAATGATGCAGCTTTCCGGTGTTTAGAACGTCAATTTAACATTCAATTTATATATGTACTTTTAAATGTTTGTATCCTACTAGAGAAAAGAGACACAAACCATTACTATTATCGAAAATATAAATTGGTAGAAATTCTACCAGGCGTATTATCTGAGGATGTGCGAGATAGTAAATGATATTTTCTGTCTGAGTATATGTTGGATCATTTATCCAGAAACTAAATTATATACTTTCTAGTTAATGTATTTCCATTTTGTATTCTCTCTCATAAACACTACGAAGATATTTTCCACATTACACTGCCACACCCCAAAGCCCCAAGGATAATCCAATGTCGAAGAAGGTCCAGGGGCTGATATTTGTCGAGGGATGATTTTAATCGATGGGTATAGGGTGTGAAATGGAAAAGGGTACAAGTCTATATTACATTTAGCACACATTCAATAATATCAAATGAGAATTAGAACATACTTTGTTTGATATTTTATTACGTCTTTAATTTTCATTAATACGCCTTTCTTTTGAGTTATTACGCCCTTGATTCGCGTCATTACGTTTTTCGGTCAAGTTAACACCCCTTTCATTCGCGTTATTATGTTTTTCGGTAAAGTTACACCCATTTCATTCGCGTTATTACGTCCTTCTTTCTTGTTATTACGTTTTCTTTCGCGTTGTGTCAATACACCTTTGTTTCGCATTATTACACCTTTGATTCGTGTTATAACGCCTTTATTATGCATTATTTCGCCATTTAAATCCGTTTTATTACGCCTTTAATTTCCTATCATACCTTTATTTTGCGTTATAACACCTTTACTTTGCGTTATTATGTCTTTATTTAAGGTATGAATTAATTTCTTTTATATATGACCTCTGATCGAAAACAGGCACTAATCGTTCTGGACAATTTGATACATAGAGCAGTGAGGGATGGTGATATGGAACTTTTCTTTACTCGAGGCTGTAACCACTGATGTGTTCATTACTCAGAATCTATATTTCCTAAAGGTTAAAGATCAAGAACTATAGCTTTAAATACATGTACCTATTACTTGATACTGATGAAATATGTTAAAGACGGCTTACAAAATATCAATGTTGAGTGGTCAATTACATGTATATCCTGGACGTTCTAGTCTGTTGGTGGAGGGTGACAGAGATGCCACTAATTCGGCTTGCTGGACACCTCGAGGTGACAATAGATACAGACTGAGAACAAATATATTTCCCGGAGAAGACCCCGCAGTTTACTCGTATTTATAAGAATAAGATAATCATTTGCTGTATGAGTTGTTCCGTCGCTCCAAAGAAACTCTTTAAAATTTCTGCTTCAGTCTGATCCCTTATAAAGGAAATTGGTGTTCAGTTCCGTCACCAGGGATCGATTGTTGGGAGAAATAGCCGCATACGTCATACATAGAGTAATTTTACTGAACCCAGAAGAAAGAATTGAAAAAATATCCTCGTATTGGGAGACAAAACGATAGCTCGAAAAGTAACATTAGACTACTTAAAAGAAAGCAACGTGCCATCACAACATTGTCAAAAGTCGTAACCAGAAGGCACATCGCGATAATTCGAAACCAGGCTCCGCGAATGTCGTGACAGTACCCGACAAATCGACAGACCTACCAAACCCCAAGAGAGAGAAGAGCGACAAGTCAACTCAGAGCATTAATGAGCAGATTAAGACGAAACGGATCCATCTACAAACGAATCTGAAGCGCTTGTTCTGCGTATGATCAGTTTTTGAATCGAGACAGACTACAGTCGAGGTTACAGGGGTTTCAGCGGTCTCGTTTACAGTCAGCATTTCGCAAATTGTATGGTAATAATGATCTAATAGAACCTATCATCGGGTCAAATCCTGTTTAACATTTTTTATACCGATTGTTAGGTCGTTCTTGGCACATTGATTTTGACTACGGATTACTCAGTTTACCTAATGAAGATTTAGGGCTCGCGGCGGGTGTGACCGGTCGACAGGGGATGCTTACTCCCTCTAGGCACCTGATCCCACCTCTGATATACTGAAGGGTCTGTGTTTGGCAAGCTTTCCATTTTGTATTTCTGATAGGAATTATGATACTGATCACTGTTCGTTACCTTCACCTTTCATGCATTCTTCTTTTATACCGACACTTTATGGTACCAATTATTTTGAATTATTTTATTAATTTATAAATAAAACATGTGGATTAAGATAATAAATAATATTCATTTTGCAGAGCAACCATCTACATAAGGAATACATCGGAGCAAGTCTAAATGTATCTAACCTGAATTATTCGGTGAAAGTTTTTCATCGTGCCTTATTTACGACATACCGGTAGATCATTTTCGATCATTGAATTGTTTTCCGAAACAACCTGTTCAACATCCTAGTTTTCATCCTAACCGTCCATAACCACGCCCCCTACCCAAGGGCTAATCATATTCTTAGTACGATCCTCAAATAAACTCGTGCCTCAATTGTGGTTATAATACACCCCCCCCCCCCCACTATACTACTACTATTTAATTTTGAATAAAATGACAGAGAGGTAATCAACATGAATTCGAACGTGCGCAAATATCCGATATCTAATGTTCCATTACTAGGCAATGTGGACAATATATAACATGTTACAGTTTCATATGTTAAGGTCCCCATGACGCAATGATGAAGTTATATGATTATCCTGTGCTACGTATATTCAAACCAACATACTCCACATTGAAAATAGGGCGTATTTGTGGCCCTGACCGTAGTCGAGTTAAGTGGAAGCAAATTCCATTATTGGTATTGATGCGTTCTAGATCTTAATCAGTCATTGTTTTAGGATACTTTTAGAGTGTAAAACTTGATCATGTTGAAAGTTTGTTAGCCTGTTGCCAAATCTACCATATCTCCTAAAGAGAGAGTGGGATGAAAAGGTGAAGAGAACGAATAGTGACCAATCTCATAACTTCTATAAAGAATACACAATTAAGAGTAGGACAAACACGGATCGCTGGGCACTCCTCTGGGAGGGATCAGGTGCCTAGGAGGAGTAAACATCCCCTGTCGGCCGGTAACATCCGCCGTAAGCCCTAGAATTTGATAGATAAACAGAGTGATCCTTAATCAAAATCAGTGTGTATATCACGGTCCCATTAGTACAGGCTCAGAATGTTTAATTTCCTACGTCACTTATTAGATGCCCGAAAGTATGCCATTATCTCAAATGCCCGTATGATGTGGACAAACATTATTTTGTACAATGGCGAGCACTTGTAAATTTCAGACAATCAGATTAACAGAAGATGATGTTCTCGGTGCCAAATTAATTTATCCCGAAGTTGAAAATCATTCTGTTGTTCTATCAAGGAGATGGTTACTTTACAGAGGAGTTATAACTTCTGGGAATCAATCTGATCTAGTTCAGAAGTAAATATACACAAGTATGTTTCTGTGTTTACAAATTACATATATCACTTTTAATACAAATCAATTGCAGTGTTTTATGATAATATTCAATTTCAATTAAGTTTGTTAAATGAAATGATTATGCTTGATTTTTTATACCCTACATGTACATGAAAAATGCCAATAAAAAAATAAACTTTTGTAGCGTTTTACAGAGTGAAAATCTGCATATCATCAGGAAACACTGATATAAATGTTAGTGTTGATGCTGGAAAATGGATGGAATTGAAAGCAGCAGACCTGAAGGCATCAAATTTGCAGGATACATATTCTGTTGTTGGTTGGAAAGTTTTTTTTCATTTACTAATTTACCAGAATATTTCAATGACGCACATATTCATCATTACATCATTAAAAGTGTGCAATTAGTAGACCAGCCTATCATCATTCCGATGATGATATTGATAATTTACATACATCCAAACTTTTGAAGAAAGGTAAATAATATTTTAAAAGTGGACATTTATATAATTTAAAAGAATGCAAATAGGGAGGTGTTTATTTTCTAAGAGACTCCACAATGGCATCATACAAACAAAACACCAACTACAAACTGGTTTTGTACCAGATGCTTCATGCACCTGTATTGCTTCTTCTATGGGGAGATGCAGTCATGTTGCAGCTGTACTATTTGCCCTTTTGGACTATTCTCACCATTATGGTAATGAATCTGCTACATGTACCTCAAAAAGTGTTCGTGGAATGTTGAAAGGAAAAAAGAAGAAAAATCCACAGAAAATCACAATCCAAATATTCTGGAATCAAGAAAAAGGTTGATAAGCTGATATCATATGATCTCGATACACCAACTCATCAGATGGATGACGATCCTGACACTGAGGGGGATCCAAGATAAAATCTTACAAGTAGTATGTGGGCAACACTTCTTCAATTACAAACATTACAGCACAGATAATATAGATGTAGAATAATTTAAGTTAAAAAGAGGTACACTATTGGAAAACCGTTCAGTGCCCTTGGATACAGAGATCTAACTGAAATAATGAAATCACAGCAAACCGAGGAGTGGAACTATCACCGATGTGTCAGGATTACAGTTTCGAAGTCAAAGACAGTGTCTACTCTAATGTATACTAAAATCTCTCGGCTCTATACCTCTATACAATCTATAATGCATATGTGTTTTTGAAAGACTTAGGTGGAAATTGTCGTACGTGGGATCTACTGGGAACAATTTTAATCTAAGGGACTGGATCCGTGTACCATTCCTCACGATAAATTAAAGAGTATACTTTTTGACATAATAGACAATTGCTTCTTCAACAAAAATGGAAAACGCAAATATTCCTATCTAGTGATCAGTCATCCAAAAAATTACTTTGTTGAACGCCACTCTGACTCCACGCACAAGTACTCTGAAGTTGAAATAAACAAGAGGTACTGTGAGCAATGCTCACTAAGAATACCCCCCCCCCCCCCCGCTTACCCCAATCTCCCAAAGGGTGTTGGTAATAGGTATAAACTACCTCTTTTCTGAGTGTAAAAAACAAATGGCATGACAAACCTAACCATATTGCTACTTCGATGTCCAGTGCGCGTGACCTTTGACCTTTTGACCCCAAAATGGATAGGGAACATCTTCATCCCATGGGTAGTCCATATGTATGATATGGTGACTGTAGGTGGAAAGGATAACGCTTTAGAGCCCGGAAACTATATTGCTACTTCGATGTCCAGTGTGCTTGACCTTTGACCTTTTGACCCAAAAATCAATAGGGAACATCTTCATCCCATGTGTAGTCCATATGTGTGATATGGTGACTGTAGGTGGAAAGGATAACGCTTTAGAGCCCGGAAACCATATTGCTACTTCGATGTCCAGTGCGCTTGACCTTTGACCTTTTGACCCCAAAATTGATAGGGAACATCTTCATCCCATGGTAAGTCCATATATATGATATGGTGACGGTAGGTGGAAAGGATAATGCTTTAGAGCCCGGAAACCATTGCGTCTACAGACGGACGAACGGACAGACAGACGGACAACCCGATTCCAGTATATCCCCCCCCACAACTTGTTGCGGGGGGTATAAAAATATCATGGAGTTCCTCATTGACAATATCTTGGTGGTCTTTGGTGACCAAGTCTTCCAATAGTCTTGGAATCCCCATGGGTACGAATTGTGCTCTATGTTAGCTGACCTGTTTTTATATTCCTATGAAGCAGAATTTAATCAAACACTTCTACTTGAGAAGAAAAAATATCTTGCTGTGGCCTTCAATCCGACATTTAAATATATCGACGATGTATTATCTATTAAGAGCCATTCTCTGTAACCACTTAAACATTTATATAAGGGGTCCGGCACGCACTGTGACCGATTTTTTTCAAATTTGGCACATCGACTTAATCTGGCATAAGTAATGTAAAACCATCATAATTTGGTTGCTATGCAACTCTGTTGCCATGGTAACACGTGCATGCCATTCAGGTCACAAAAGAGTCAATTTTCACATGAAAAATGACATTTTTTATTCAACTATACTGGATTAAGCTGTTTGAGTTCTTTTTTAATCATTATCAAATGATACTGTATAGCATTTGTGTTATTAATTTGATATTTAGTTAAAGGTTTGAATAATTCTGTTATATTTTCATTCTGTCTGAAAAAGAGGGTTGTTTGATACATTCTGAAAAAGCTAATCTAGAGGCAAATTTGAATGATGAATAAAAATTCCCGCATTCAGCTTGAAATCTATAAATGCTTGTACAACATACATTAGATCTAGTACTATCATATAACAATGAGACATGTTTGGGAATCTACCATCTAAGCTGTGTTTCCATGGAAACAAAATGATGCATTTCGTCATGATATGACAGTAGAGATGCATTTTTCAATGTAATTCAAAATACAATTTTCTATGTATTCAAAGTATATAATCTTAATAACCGACTGCTGCTGATGTTAGATTTTAAATTTTAACAAGTTTAATATGAGAATTCATGTTAGTTGCCATGGAAACGAAAATTGCTATTTCTTTTCAAATTCGAAATCCATGCAAAATAAATAAATTTTTAGACCAAAAAAAAATGCTTTTATAGACAGATTCAACCGAAGTCAATGTTATAGTTGATAAAATATTAATACTGATAGATAATTCATATTACATTGTTGCTATGGTAACAAAATATCACAACACAGCAAACTTGATGTTCACATTCTTTTCAAGTAAATCTCATTTTGTTATACGTCATGCATGTTATTCAATCATAAAAACTCTTAATTTGTAACAGATAATTAAATCAATGCATAGTTTTTGTTTTTTATTTATTTATTTTTTCTTCAAATGTGCATGATTTCTATTTGTGTATTGTACATGTATAACAAATTGCATTGTATATCTTAAGAATTCATCAAAATAACTACCATATTTAGAAAATGCATATTTGAATACTTCAGTTATTTCAAACTATCATGTACATTTTTTCCCTTTGCCAATCGAATTAAGTGTGACGACATTGAAATTGAATCATTGATCTTAAAAATTGTTGAAGTTAAATAAACTAAATAGGATACATAAAGTTTGTAATTTATCATTAATTCATGAGGAGACTCCCCCCCCCCCCCCCCCCCCTTTCTGGAGTTCAATATTAGCTCTGCTTACTATGTATGTGCAAGAAATATTATGCCAGTACCATCTATGAAATCTATTAAACTAACATTTCTTAATACATGACTTGACAATTTACAGTTACTTATGAGGAAGTATTTTGACCTTGACTCGTGACCTTGGCATTTGATTCATCATTGTCACTCATTTAATGCATCTTTTTAAACATAGGCATGTGAATTATATTTCAACATCAAAAGAAGACCTTGCTTGTAACTGTAACATATACCAATGATGGTCATATTGAAGTCATTTAGTATGCTGGGAAAGTGAATATCTTTAATATCTGACATCGTTGGAACCCACGGGTTGATTCATTGATTATCATTTAACGTCCCGACGAAGAATTTTTCACTCATATGGAGACGTCACCGTTGTCAGTGAGGGTTGCAAAATTTAGGCCTATGCTCGGGGCTTAAATTACGGCCTTTGAGCAGTGGGTTCCGATGATGAATATTTCATAATCGTATCCTATTATAAATGGTATACCTTTATTTTAGAATCATATATTGCAAAATAGACAAGATAAGCACACACAATCTTTTTCATTTTCTAATTTTGCGCATATATATAGTCATCATAGCTAATCGTCTTCTCAATGGCACAGAGGCAACTAAAATATAATGTGATCTGCTGTCCTAATAGAAATTCTTTCCGGTTAAATGAACCACACTCTATCATATCCTTTGCGGCAACATAAGCATCGAACATACACTGATGCTTCTGACTTGGCCCCCACCAAAATGACAATATGACACTTCCTACAAAATCAATAAATAATATTAATTTTAAGAGAAATACCAAGATGAATATATGCAAGCATATCAAAATCTTATGTCCCATCTAAAATGTATTATTTGTTCTCCCCATGTCATCTGCATCTACTACTACATGTAGCTGCAATATGTAGTCCTTAAATTATATGTTTGAATGAAATCTTATTCAAACCCTTTTCTTACGGTAGGTAATAACTTACTTAAATACATGTATTCTTATCTAGATTTAGTTTTATCTAAACTCTAAGGTGATTGTATGACCTCAATTAATCAACACATGGGTTAATTATAATATTCAAAACAGTGATAATTGTTTTGCGGTGTTTTATCACTTGAGGACTTATGCAACGTTTCTCAATAATATATATCAATTTTCATGAATGTCGTATTACCATGTCTGTTTTAGAGATAGCATACTGGTACTCAGTATTTTGATAGTTTCTAATTGTTGCAATCAAAGGTTATGTATTACAGCAGGTTGTATATATAAGGACAGTGCAAATACATTTTAGCAAACAATGGATCAAATCCAGGACCCCTGCATTACAAGATAGGTTGTCTAATCGCTAAGCTACCCAGGCCGGTAAAATTTGAATTTATTTCCCGAAATCATACAATAGCCCTTTATATCAAGAAGATGGAAAAAAATCCAGAGAAAATGTCAGAAATGTTGCTTGTATGTCCTAAATAAATCTTTTGTTTTGTTAGTGGCATGTGTAAAATGAAAACAAAATCAAGATGAACAAAAAATAAAAAATAAGAGTAAATTCCCATGCCTAACATGTATAGTCTAAGGTGTATCAGTATTGGTATTTCTACAATATTTCAATTCTGTTTAATTAATTGAATTTATTCATAGAATTGATAACTTTTTAAAGTATCATCAAAAGTAAAGAATAATTAATACATGGATGTCTAATAATACTGAATAGTGTCCCCACCTCAATTCACTTCTCAGTTGAGTATCTGTACATGTATAACCCCCCCTCCCCCACCCCCCACCCCGAACTAATACAAGTAGAAAAGATAAGAGATAAAATTCAATGTAAATTATGACCCATTGCTTTATTTCACGAAGGAGAGCTTATTCAATGTTTCCTCATGTATCAATGGAAAAAAAAGTATGCAATGGCTTAATCACAACAGGGCGTCTCTTTTCTTTTATGTAATATATATAAAAGCTCATGCATTTTTCAAATGAATAAATATCTATGATTTTTTTTATATGATTCTATTACTTCATTCTATTATAAAACATATAATGATAACGATTTTGCATTTATTATCTCAATTTCATCCTAGTCATACGATCCCCTACAGTGTGCTGCATTAGGCCTAAGTAGATCTAAGTACTGTAATGTGTGACGCCACAGTCTACATTTTGACGTCATATCAATACAACTGACAGTGGGGAGTTGAAGGGTGAATATTTAGCACGCACGCACATCATTATGTGCCATGCTATTGGCAGATCTAGAGAAACACAATGTCTATGAAAACATTTGACATCAAATGATTGTGATCAAGTTGATTAATTCTAGGCTTGTGAATGGATTTCAAAGTAAATAGACTAATTACCTGTATTACTGGAATGCTGGTACTCGGAGATATGTCTCTCACACCTTCTCCTTTCATGTGGGTGAGTGGAAAGAATATTTTGAATGCCACGTATGTCTTCGTCTAAACTTCTGTCAGCATGCAGTAAGACATTATCCCGCCATATTATTTTTGTTTCTATGTAATTTTACTGCCTTTTCACGTTGAAGAGTTTCAAAGGGGAATAACTCTTGGTTACAGAATGCATTTCCCTCCATAAATCATTCACTTCAAATTGTATGAAATAGGTAGATTCCCAAAAGTTTTAGTTTAGATTTATGAAGAAAGTAGATTAGTTGTTTTAAAAACTTGTGTCACTTTATTTGAGGTGGATGCGAATAAAAGTTATTAAGACATAAAAACCATTGAATTTAAACACAATTTTACAAATTTGTTCAATTATAAAAATCACTTAGGATTGTCCATTATTCATTTTTTTTCTTAAATGAAAAATATGGGATCTGTTTTATAATTTGATATGAAAATTAGAATTTTGAGACTATTCATAATCTTTTATATTCAACTTTTGTGCTAAAACTACCAAATTCTAGAAATTAGCCAAAATTGATAAAATTGTACCCGTTTCCATAGCAACCATGATCACTATTTAATTTTTAAATATATTTTCTTGAATATGTTATATAGATGTTTCATTCAGGTGAGTTTCGTGAAAATCGGTGACTATGCGTGCCGAATTTTTTTAAGTGGTTACAGAGAATGGCTCTTAACAATAATAATTTTCATTGATATGTCGATTCAATATATCCCAGTGTACTCGAAATAAAAGACACCACAGAATCGCCCAATTCTGCTTCATACTTGTATATTTTATTGGAAGTAGATATTAATGGCAAACTAACAACTCACCTAATGATAAACGGGATGATCTCAGCTTCTCTATCGTCAACTTCCCATATTTATGTAGCAATATTCCATTATCACCTGCATATGATGTTTACATCTCTCAACTGATTCTATCCACAATAGCTTGTTCTGCGTATGTCAGATTTTATATTGAAGCAGGGTTCTGACAAACAAGTTGATGGTGCAGGGGTTCCTACAGACTCGTTTAAAATCAGCATTTTGCAAATTCTATGCTTGTTATAACGATCTAGTTTGCCAATACAACCTATCATTGGGTCAAATGCTGTCTGACTTGTTTCATACCGATTGTTAGGCTGTTCATTGTCACATTGATTTTGACTACGGATAACTCCGTTTACCTGATCAAGATATAGGGCTCACAGCGGATGTGACCGGTCAACAGAGGATGATTACTCCTAGACACCTGATCCCACCTATGGTATATCCAGAGGTCCGTGTTTGCCCAACTCTTTCTTTTGTATTGCTTATAGGAGTTATGAGGTTGATCTCTATTCGTTATCTTCACCTTACATGTGTAGAATTATTCTAGAAACCATTGACATGCTGCATTGTAACATTGAATCTATATGACTGATCGTCAACAAGAACCCTATATCTTAGTCTCATAAGTGACATGAAAAAAAAATCATCTTTTGGTTCCAATTTTTGCTTTGCTTCAGGTCGTTCGGTTGGTTATCTGTCTGGGTGCTCACAATCACTGTTCCAATATACTAGTTAATGTTTTGAAGGTCCATGATTGATTGTATATTGTTTAACGTCCCTCTCGAGAATATTTCACTCATATGGAGACGTTTTTGAAGGTCCAAGGTACTCCCACAAATACATAAACTGTAAAATGGTTAATCTATTGTAATACTTAAATTTATTCTCATTCCTCATAATTTCTCAACTGTAGATTCGCAAGACGTGTCTACACAGGTTGGACTCTTTATGACACTGGATGTTTTCAGATGATCAACTTCATTTTTGAGCAATTTTATGCTGTTCTTCATCATGGAATTTTCAATCTTAATTTCAAGACCATTCTGTCTACATGTACTTGTTAATGTTTTATTCGGTTTGTCTTCAATGCATTTATCACTCCTTTTATCTGTAAACGTTTGGATGTGTTAGAACATTCAGTTTCACGTAACAATTAAATGAGACATTCATTCACTTCCAGATCTTGATTCAGAGATTTTCGTGCCCTCTTTCTGGGCTGTGCAATATCTTGTCTGTGACTTGGGACTTTGCTCTTTGATGCGTATTTCTTAATCTGTCAATGAAATAATATAATGCTCTACATATGTGCATGATTATGTTATATTGTATATATTTTCATAATGCTATACAATGTATATACATACATCGGATTCAGTAGCTGTTGCTGGAAGGGGATCTGGGTGCTCCATTGGTGGACCTTTATCCCCAACAAAATGTGTCCTTGGTGATCTCTCTGTAGAAAATCCATCACATTTGCCCAACTATCTATTTTGTATTGCTTGTAGGAGTTATGAGATTGATCACTGTTCGTTATCTTCACCTTGCATTCACATGCATTCATCCACCTCTTACACTTCTTATAATGTCTCAAGGCTTGGGAAATAAAATGGAATCTTCATTTTGTATACGATCCTTGTGTGCATAACACTATTGCAAATTCCATTGCAACCGTGTTTTTGCACCATTTTAGCACAAGTAATACATATAAGATACTTCTGTCTTGTAAGGTAGTAGGGGACAGTTTCGCAATATAGGCCCGGTCAACTTTTTAAAAAAAATGGAAATACCTCATATTTGAAATGGTATTACATGTGTAAAAATGTATACAATAAATTTAGGATGCATGTCAAATGTAGCTGAGTACTTAATAAAAATGTTGATATACAACATGTAGGTGTCATCCTGATTCCTAGCATATAGATGGGTGCAAATACGAAACTAAGACACGTGGTCAGTTGCTGAAGAAATTCCGGTGAAAACATGTAGGGTCAAGCAAAAGGTCTGTAGAACCCTGTAAGATCAACGTATTTTTCAGTAGCCCGTCTCAATTTCAAAACTGACCATACGCAGAACAAGCTCTTGGGTATCGAGTCAGAACTTGAGACTGGAATGAGAAACTCCAGGATATTTTTAATATCAACTTCAGAGTACTTTTACGTAGAATCAGAGTGGTGTTTGAAAAGTAATTTTTTGAATAACTGATCACAAGATATGAATATTTTCTTTTCCCAATTTTATTGAAGAAGCATCTTTCTATGATGTCAAAAACTTATCGCGAGGAATGGTCGTGTTAAAATGTAATACCGTAAAGTGGATTTTTTGCGCAGGTCTAAAATTTGGTGATTTGCCGGCTCAAAGGTATGCTAATAATTTTAACGGAATAAATTTTAGCGGACAGGTGTCACAGTTGTGTGCATATTTAGCGAGTGCAATTTTGGCGGAAAGTATCTAACCGCTAAAATAAGCCAAATTTATCACCCCGCGGACAAAAAACCCCGCTGCATGGTATGTCTTCATGTTGCTGATTTGAAAAAAAGTTTTGTAATTCAAAATTTACTAAAAGTTTTTTATTTCAAATTTACTATTAGTTCTTTAAATTCCATCCTTTCAAAATTACATGATATGCAGAAACCATGTATCAGACATGCACCTTGTATCTCGTACACATGCGTTATTTATTATGTTATACTCGTCACTCAAAATATTAATTGAATGACGTAATACGTTTATTTACATTGCGACTGTTTATTACTGATGTTCAATTATATCAAGTGATATAGACTGAATCTTGTTATATAACCTTGTGTACATGTTTTGGAGAATGCAAGGTGAAGATAACGAACAGTGATCAATCTCATAACTCCTACAAGCAATGTAAAATAGATAGTTGGGCAAACACGGACCCCTGGACACACCAGAGGTGGGATCAGGTGCCTAGGAGGAGTAAGCATCCCCTGTTGACCGGTCACACCCGCCGTGAGCCCCATATCCTCATCAGGTAAACGGAGTCATCCGCAGTCAAAATCAGTGTGCCAAGAACGGCTTAACAATCGGTATGAAACACGTCAGACAGCATTTGACCCAATGCGAGGTTGTTTTGACGAACTAGATCGTTATAACGACCATAGAATTTGCGAAATGCTGACTTCAATCGAGACTGTTGAAATCCCTGTACCATCAACTTGTTTGTCAGTAGCTTACCTCGATTTAAAAACTGACTATACCCAGAACAAGCTCTTGCATATCGAATCAGTTGAGATATATAAACACCATATGCAGGTGATAATGGAATATTGCTACATAAATGTGGGAAGTTGACGATGGAGAAGCTGAAATCATCCCGTTTGTCATACAGTTGAGTTGTCAGTTTACCGTTAATGTCTACTTTCAATAAAATACGTTTTTTAAAAGTGATCATTCATGTATATAATTGTATACATGTATCAAGTGGAAGGCCCAGAGGAAGAATAACTACAACTTACGTGCGCTAATCAGCTCACCTTCTTGAAATAAAGTATTATTATCATTATTTCAATAGATCTTTTCTATTTCCCGATGCATTACTTATCTAGTAGAGACATCCGCGTTAATTGTAGAAAAAACCTGGTATTGTATTCATGACGCTGTTGTGCTATAAAACACGATTCATTCATTCTGATCATTAGTTATGCAATGTGATTTGTCACGCGTGATGATGGATATAACAACATACAAAGGCATATGCACACATCTATTTCATGATGAAAACGTCAGCCTGGAAAGATGAAAATGAAACCTGTTATAGTTGTGTTAGTTTTGCTGGTGTTGGCTTTCTGTGTGGTTTGTGCCAGTTCTCTTCAGAACGTCCAACTGAAAAGTAAGTGAAACCTAACCATCTAGAACAAAAATTAATACACCGTATGGTGACATCTCTTCAAAGCTCAACTGAACTTTTCTGCTCAAACATTGCCCGTCGTTATTGTTGTCACCAATTCCCATTTTCGATTTCTGATGAAGAATTAATAAGCCAAATGCAACCGAATTTGATACAAAGTTTCTCAGTTTAAAAGCTTTATATGAAGAGATTCAATCATCACATGGGTACAATTTGTCTTTGTAATATATTTTGGCTGAAACCATGAACATGAAGCCCAGGCGGAACTACAAAAGGAATTTAAAATATATACATCAGTATGTAGTTAAGATCTGTAAAAGATTCTTAAGAAACTTAAGGCTTTATTATTTAAAAATTTATATGCAAGTATGCTCATGTAGTGTTAACTAAATTTTGTACACACTATGACCAATGGTGGCTGAACATGGCAACAACTGGGATTTAAATTATATATAAGAATATATAAAGCATCTTTTAAAATTTCTTCACCACAAGGACTACAATGCTACAACATTCGTCTCGTAAAACATAAGCATAAACCTACATGTGTAGATTCAAGTTTCCTTAAACCATGACCCCGCTGGAGATTTGTTGGGGCAACATCAGAAACATTTACTTTTTCGCAGTAGTGGACTTTGTCAAATTGCATTATGACAGCAACGGGCCAGGTAATTGGTTAATGGTAATCCAGAAACATTTATAAACCACAAGTCTATTTAATTTGTATAATAAATATATTCAAGCATGAATTTATTGAATAAGGGAAGATATTTATGAACTGACTCCCATGACCAAGAGTTGCCTTATTAAAAAGCTCCAAAGATCCACCTCTAGAAATTCCATAGAATCGTTTAAACACAAGTGAATGAAAAACAAGTGAAGATAACGAACAGTGATAAATCTCATAACTCCTATAAGGAATACTAATAAAGAATTGAGCAAACACGTATCCCTGGGTATACCAGAGGTGGGATCAATGAATATATTAGTTTGTCAAAATGATATGCAGGCTATTGACAAACATGTTGATGGTGCAGGGGTTTGAATTTAAAATTTATACGGTACCAATTTTAATGCACCAGTTACGCATTTCGACAAATAATGTCTCTTCAGTGATGCTCAACTGAAATGTTTGAAATCCGAAATAACAATGGAGTTTTAGAGCTATTATAAGGGAAAACAGTGTGTCAAAAAAAGTCAAAATTCGTCTAAGGATAAGATCTATGAGGGAGATAATCCTTAATCTTGAAAAGTATTTCTAAATTTGATAACAGCAATTAAATATACATCCGTATTTTCAAGCTAGTAACGAAGTACTTAGCTACTGGGCTGTAGAGACCCTGGGGGATTATCAGTCCATCAGCAGAGGTCTCGACCCAGGTGTCATAATGTAAAATGTATACGGTACCAATTTTGATGCACCAGATGCGCATTTCGAAAAATAATGTCTCTTCGGTGATGCTCAACCGAAATGTTTGAAATCCGAAACGTAAATCGTTTAAAGTGAGCATTTCGCAAATTCTATGGTCGTTATAACGATCTAGTTTGCGAATACAACCTATCATTGGGTCAAATGCTGTCTGACGTGTTTCATACCGATTGTTACGTCGTTCTTGGCACACTGATTTTGACTACAGATTACTCCATTATCTTAATAATATATAAGAGTCTCGGAGGGTGTGACCGGTCAACAGAGGATGCTTACTTCTCCTACGCACCTGATCCCACTTCTGGTATATCTAGGGATCCATGTTTGGAAAGCTCTCTATTTTGTATTCCTAATAGGACTTATGAAATTGATCAATGTTCTTTTTCTTCACGTTTCATGCATTCGTCTTTTATACCGACATTTTATGATACCAATTATTTTAAATTAACGTTTTAATGTATAAATAAAACAAACTATGATATATATTATAAATAATATTAAAAGGGGATGATTTCTCCTCCTGGGCACCTGATCCCAACTCTGATATATCCAGGGATCCGTGTTTGCCCAACTTTCTATTTTGTATAGCTAATACGAGCTATGGGGTTGAACACTGTTTGTTATCTTCACCTTTCATGCATGCATTTCGAGATCTGTAGAGTATTCACTTTTGCAGTGGGAATCTAGGTTTCTTGCATGGACAGTACTTTGTCCCCCCCTCCCCCCCCCCCCCCCCCCCCCACACACACTCTCAATCTTGGTGTTTCATCAGGCTCATTGTCTTTTATCGATATATATGTTATCTTTATGATTACAGGACAAGATAATGCGGAACGTGAGAAGGGCAGCAGAGGTGCGATGGTCAGCAGAAGAGGTGGCATATTTTCCTTGGGAGGGGGGCCACATACTAGGCGTCCTCCAAGAAACGGATAGATGATTGTATTCTGCACTCATCAAAATATGAATTAAACTCGGATTTGTTATAGTCAAAACAAAATATCCGATTCTATTATTTAAAAAAGAAAGGCATATTTAGAATGATGCAGCTGCCCGGTGTCTGAAACGTCAATTTAACATTGCATTATACCCGTGTTTGCCCAACTGTCTATTTTGTATTGCTTATAGGAGTTATGAGATTGATCACTGTTCGTTATCTTCACCTTATATGTACTTTTAAATGTTTGTATTCTACCAGAGGAAAGAGACAAGAAAGATAACTGTTATCGGAAAGATACATAACCAGGTAAAAATTCTGCCAAGTGTATTATCTAAAGTTGTGTGAGAGCGCACCTGTTAAATCTGAATGATTCAATATATGCTAGTAAATGTTAATTTATATATGAATATATCTAGAAACTAAATTATTTACATTCTAATGTGTTTCCATTTTTACTCGATGCATAGAGAATCTCCATATCACACTGCCGCAACAAAAAGGAGTTAAAAGATTGATCACTATTCGTTGTATTCGCCTTACACAAAAATCTAGCCTGTATAAATGATGCGTTGCATGCTAATGGTGCAATTAATGCAACTTTTAAACCTAGAGAACAGAATGGACTGAATTTGTGATCAATCAAAATGTTACTCGTACATTTGAAAGGCGAAGATAACGAGAAGTGATCAATCTTATAACTCCCACAAGGAATACAAAATAAAGAGTTGGGCAAACAAGAATCCCTGGACATACATGTACCAGAGGTGTAAAGCCGAGTATGTACTTCTAATGTCTTTTTTTATTACATTAACTATATGAACACCTGCACAAGCGCGGGGTATCACAATATACAAGAAAAAGGAAAGGTGGAGATCAATCGCATAACTCCTATAATGTAAAATAGATACTACTGCACCGCACTGGCTTAGATTCGGTAAGGTATTTCCACCACTTTACTGTATTTTCGTTTTTGCTGTATTTTCGTTTCTGAATGGTTTAGCCAAAAACGAAAGTAGATTTTTAATAAATGTTACTATATGTATAATTACTAATCATGTAAAATCAAATTACAGTTTACGGACGTCACCTCAAATTTGAATCCATACTAAAAATGAAGCAGTAATTCTGAAGCAAGCGTTTCCTTTTTCCTTACGACCGATTCAAGAATAAAATCGAGGATTGAACAAAAAAACCGGAAAGGCACATTCTATTTATTAAAAATATATTAAAACTTGTTTCTTCTATAATATCAAATTCGGGCATCGATTAACATAACCACAAGTGATTTATGGATTTAGTTAATATTTAAGTACTTTTAAAAGTTGTCTTCTTTAAAAAAAATCGCATTGGCTTAGATCCACCAGTGCATATTCACCACTTTACTCTCTTCTTCTATATTTGAGAGAAGTTTCTTATAAAAACGGAAGTAGGATTTTGATGAATTTCACGATAAATGATAATCAAGTAAAATTTAATTACAGTTTACGGACTTTGCCTCATATAGAAAAGAACTATATAAGAGGTGCAAACATTTACTCTTGAGCAAATGTTTCATAGTTTATTGACAAAGTTTATTTATTAATAAATATAGATTGTTGTTGTCTAGATGCAAAAGGGGATGGATGAATAAAAAGACATGTAGACATACAGTGTAAATGGTGATTCCTCTATAACATAACAGGGACTGCTAAATTCGCATGAATAAAGAAAAAGAGTCTTAAAGTTTTACCTATTGACTCCAAATTCAATAAGAATTTTACTCTCTTGATAGGAAAGCTACCTGTGGTGAAGTAATGCGTGAATCAAGGCGAAAATGTGGCCTGTAACGTGTCTACAATCTCAGTCTTACACACAGTATCACACAAACACACACTAACGGTCCATTTACTGTATACCCTTTCACAATGAATTGCGAGGGGAGAAAAAGATAGAGGTAGTTTGTCTCTAGTTGGTTTAACACAAATCATTTCCTTCATCATGAGGAAAACTCAGACAATTCAAGAAGATCACTGGATCAGGACTCTAGGTATTGCATTTACATAGGGATGCAATGATAATGTATATGATGTGGGCAATTTGACTAGTCCACAAGGAAATAACGTGAAATGTGATGGGATTTTTTCCAAATACTCAAAGATGGAAACGCGGTCATGGACATCGTTCATATAAAAGACCAAGTATAAACGATGTCACGTTTGGTTCACTTTTACCTTACGTCAACATACAATTAGGTCCACATCATATTCGTACAAAACTTTACTCTGTTTCATTGAGAGTTTTACACGCGTTATTTGAAGAAGTCACAGATAGTCTATACTTGGATTTTTCAAGACCAGAATATAGACTGAACAATATTATTATGGATGTTGCCAATCACAGGCTCTTTAAACCACCGCGGGTCATGGACGATATTCCTTCCGAATCATGCCGCCAATTCCTTAAGCTTAAATTTACAAACAAAGTAATAGATGCTGTCAACAAAAGCAACATTCTTCGTCATAACGGCTATTGGTACTTCGTAAAACGGAACGGAACCGATTGCGGGGTACCCTAAGGGGGAATACACTTTAAAATGAAGTTGGTTGTAAAAATGAAATACTGGACTTTAAACTAGTTATATACATAATTGTGTCCACTGATGCTGGCCTATGAAAAGTAGAGAGTTGTAAAAAAGAATACCGGGCTTTAAAGTTTTATTTTTTAAAATATACAATTGTGTTCAATCATCTGAGCTTTACTTCTGCTTTGATATCTGTAGTTAATGTATAAACTATGTTTAATTTTCGATTTGCATTTATTACTGATATAAAATGGATATTTTCTGCTCTGGTCCCGTTCCTTTCCGCAAAATACCAATATCTGTGTGGATATTGGTATTTAGCGAAACGGAACGAAACATCGAAATTGAAGTGTTATTATACAAGTGCAATTAGTCTTTTGTTATTCAATTGTTCTCATTCTTTTTAATCGCATCTTAAGACACCAAATTCTCTCTTTTCTTTTGTGTTTTTTTTCGGGGGTGGGGGTTTTTTTTTTTTGGTAAATTTATTTTCTCCTGTTTTTGTTGAAGCTTTCTTTCTCATGGAATTATTATTTGATCACTCTGAAAGTCAGAGGAAATGTTAATTTCAAATATCAATATACATATAGATATATATATATATAGGATTCCGTTCCGTTCTGCTAAATACCAATATCCGTGTGGATATTAGTACTTAACGGAACGGAACGAAACATCGAATTGGAAGTGGTATTCTACACCTACAATTAGTCTCTATTTATTCAATTATGCTCATTCTTTTTAATCTTACAGAATCTGAAGACACCGAATTATCTCTTTTTTCTTATGGAGGTGGGGGTGGAAATAACTGCTTTTTTGTGTTTTTGAACATGCCTGAAAGTTTTGATTGCAATTTGTTTCGGTTTTGAAGACGCATTTTCTACCCCACAATCGGTTCTGTTCCGCTTCGCAAAGTACCAATAGCCGTCACAAGTTCAGTCTTGTATACCAACTTATTTCAAGTTCAGGTCCACACCCAGTATTTCCTACAAATATACTTTTACTATTGCATCCAAACTTTTTAATTATAAACAAACTTTGCAATGCCTAGATATAAACCATCTTATACTTAATCCACCAACATGTTCCTCGTCTTCCTTCAACTAGAGTCCAGATGGACATGTCATTGCTGGTGATGATTTTTTTTTTTTTTACAAAATTTTCACTTCACACATACACTGTTGCATACATATGGGAGATAGGTTACATGGATTTTTCGCAACATATTAAATTCATTTTAAAATACGAACTCAATAACATTAACTCAAATACCGTCTACATTTCATACGAACTCAATAACATTAACTCAAATACTGTCTACTTTTCATATTTACCTTATTCTTTTATGTAAGTATATGTCTGATGAGAGAGAGAGAGAGAGAGAGAGAGAGAGAGAGAGAGGTACATAAGTATTATTTTCTTGGTAACATATTTTGATAAGTATAATAGATCTAGATATAATATATCTATTGATCAAACACAAAAAAGAAGCACAAACCTATTTGATGAAAAAGTACATATAGACCTAATTACTAACATAGATTTTCACATATTCTCTGCCAGTGAGTTTCATATTCATCATATTTACAGTTTCGTAGCAGCAAATACTTCTCAACCTCAATTCTGTCCGTAACTATTTTTCTAATCGCATATATATGTACTATCGGACTCTTTTGGTATTTACAAGAAAAAATATATTGTTTTACTATAAGCAAAATCAAGTTTTGAACTTTATACATATGTCTATTACAGTATTTACCAAATAGTACAGTGAGCTTGTCAAAATTTACAGGGATATGAAACTGTTCTAAAATCCATTGTTCAACATCACACCATAGCTCCTTTATTTGTATGCAATCAAAAAAAAAAGATGCTCTAATGTTTCGATATGAACACCACAAAAGCTGCACATTGGGGAGTCTTTAATTTTCAGTTGAAATAAATACTTGTTAGTAGGGAGTATTCTATGGAGTATCTAAAATTGCAGCCAATGCAATTTTGACTCTTGTGTAGCATTGAAGGGAAGTTCAAAAATCTTATTCCAATTACTTTCAACAAAATTGTACTCATTATATTTCCATTTTTTTTTTTACAGAAGTTATGGTCTCTCTTTTTGTGTGCAAAAGAATATTGTATATATCTTTACATCCTTTACTGTTTTTGTAGAAGAGCATAATAAACTTTGGGAGGGTTGGTCCTATTAATTTTTTTCCAAAGTGATTAGGAAACTCGGCTAATACTGCTTTTTTTAAGCCCAGCATATTCAAAAAAGTTTTTATGTTTAACTTAAGCATATCTTGTAATCTTAAGAAATTCCCATCACTATCAAGAAGATCTTTGATGAAAACAAATCCTGCATTGTAATAATGTTTCAGGAAGATGGATGTATTATCTATCTTTACATTGGGATTAAACCATATGTGTTCATTTACAATATAAGAGTCAATCTGACTGTTGATATTGCTTATTTTTACCCAGCTTAAGAAAACATCTTTCCAAAACACATTATTTATTCTTTTTGATATACATGTACATGTATTTGAAATGAAGTCAGACCCTTTTTGCAGTATCTCTGATACTTTCATTTGAAGAGTTGACTCTAGAAGTTTTATCCATTTGGAGTCAGCATGAAATAATCTTCTAATCCATGATGATTTTAAGGCCACTGTGAACTCAGTATAATCAGTCATTTTCAAACCTCCAAATCTATAATCTTGGACAACCGTGTTTTTCTTAATTTTATGTGTACTACCTCCCCAAAGAAATTTATACTGCTCAATCTCTATTTTTTTTTTTAAAAAGTATTCCTGCCCAGGGTTGGGTAGGGTTAGTATTAAATGGTTAAGTTTAGGGATAAGTTATGATTTAATAATTGATAATCTTCCAAGTGGTGTTAGTTTCCTTCTTTTCCACTGATCTATTAATTTTTGAATGATCGATAGCTTTGGAATGTAGTTATTATCAATCATTTCCCAGAGGTTTACAGAGAATTTAATTCCTAGCATTTCAAAGCTTGTATTGCTCCAGTTTAATCTCCATCTAGAGTGGTGAAGTACATCTTTTGAAAAAAATTTGCTCCCTATCCACACCATGTTTGTGTTTGAAAAGTTTATTTTTAATCCAGAAATATTTGCAAAAACATCTAGCTCCCTTAAGATACAATCCATGGATTCCGGTGACCCATCTGAAAGTATAGAGGTGTCGTCAGCATATTGGGATAGTTTATATTCTTCCCCTTCAATTACAATACCTTTAATATCTTTATTATTTCTTATTAAGATTACTGGTGATGTTGATATAGTAATTAAATATTCTAATAGGTCCTAAATGCAGAGAACCTAGGTCTTTCAAATGGCGACAAAACTTCATCTCTATTATATAATGTAAAACTTATACGGTACCAATTTTGATGCACCAGATGCGCATTTCGACAAATAATGTCTCTTCAGTGATGCTCAACCGAAATGTTTGAAATCCGAAATAACTATTAAGCTTTAGAGCTAAATATAGCCAAAAACAGCGTGCCAAAAAAGTGGAGCCAAATTCGTCCAAGGATAAGAACTATGCATGAGGGAGATAATCCTTAATTTTGAAATAATTTCTAAATTTTATAACAGCAATTAAATATACATCCGTATTTTCAAGCTAGTAACGAAGTACTTAGCTACTGGGCTGTAGAGACCCTCGGGGACTAACAGTCCACCAGCAGAGGCCTCGACCCAGGGGTCATAATGCATTCTGTCGAAGATTATGCCAGACGAAGGGCTAAATATGAAAAGAAGAACTTGATACATTGTCAGAATGGATTAAAGTGTAAGAGGAATATCAAACTCCCGCATTAGACACATCAAAACAAAAGTACGAACCATGAAAGGTGAGATAACGAACAGTGATCAATATCAAAACTCCTATAAGCAATACAAAATAGCTAGTTGGGCAAACATGGACCCCTGAACACACCAGAGGTGGGATAAGGTACCTAGGAGGTGTATCTGTTTAGCAAACCAGCAGTGATAAAAGAATTAGATGGGCTACATGAGAAATATGTTTTGGTTCCAGCTGACAAAGCTTGTAACAACATTGTCTTTCTCCCATTATTACAACTTTAAATGGACTTGTTAGTAATTTCACATTGGTAATTGTGCTTCTACTCCAACTGCCT
Source organism: Ostrea edulis (assembly GCF_947568905.1). Classification (NCBI taxonomy): domain Eukaryota; kingdom Metazoa; phylum Mollusca; class Bivalvia; order Ostreida; family Ostreidae; genus Ostrea; species Ostrea edulis. Next base: position 103,557,722 of record NC_079165.1, read on the forward strand.
TTTCAAAAGACGAAACTCTTCAAAAGTATGCTTCAGATTTAGACACACTTAATATACCAGTCCATGGGTCGGATAATATGCGTTATAGTACCTATACTGAATTCCTAAACTTCATAAAAACCCTTACAAGGATACATTGCTCAAGCCAGTAAGTGTTCTACCAAGCATCGTCCCGTGCGGCTCCTGGTTAGAATAGGTCCTCAATACCCCTTGCTTGTCGTAAGAGGCGACTAAATGGGGCGGTCTCTCGAATGAGACCGGAAAAGTTGAAGTCCCGTGTCAAAGCAGGTGTGGCACGACAAAGATCCCTCCCTGCTCAATGGCCATAAGCGCCGAGCATAGGCCTAAATTTTGCAGCCTTTCACCGGCAGTGGTGACGTATCCATATGAGTGAAGTATTCTTGAGAGGGACGTTAAACAATAACAATCAATCAATCTACCAAGCATCTGTCTTTGCTCCTCACGAAAATATTATCAGTTGAAGGAGGAACTTTAAACGTACTGTGCCACTATATATGCCAGAAGCGGAGTAAATCAAACGTGGATTATGACAAGAGGCCCATAGGTCTTATCGGTCACCTGAATACTAGTAAAAACGTATCACTACTTCCAAGTGCTATGAAATATAGATATAGTTCCTCCTCTGAATTCTAATGTTCAGCAACAGCATAATACAAGATGTGTTTCAACTTCAATGTCCTCAAAAGCGCATACACTGATGAAAGGCTTTAGATAATGTATTGCATTATGTAGGTGTATTATTATTAAAACATTAAAAGATATGACTAATTTGGACCCATCCTAGAGTCAAACCCTGGGTTGTGAAATTCACCATTTTTGTACATTCTTTTCTGCTATTCTTGAGTATGCATTTAGATTTTATACAATATCAGCAAACTTACATACAAATACTATCTATTAAATTTAGCCCAACCCTTGGGTCAGAACCCCTATCCCTGGGATCATCAAATTTACAATTTGGTAAAGGACCACCTATTTCTCCTGCATATTCATTTAGTTTCAATTTAGTATCAATAACACTAAATATGTTCCCTAAGTGTTTTACACATAAACACTATGTAGTGAATTTTGCCCCACCCTGGGGTCAGAACCCCACCCAGGGGATCATGAAATTTACAAAATTGGTAGAGGCCCTCCTGCTCTACATCACTATGCATTTAGTTTATCTTACACATGTGTAGTTCTAAAGAAGAAAAGTTTTGAAAATTGGTCAATTTCGGTCAGTTTTTTACCCTCCCCTAGGACCCCAGGGTTGCAGGAATCCTGAAATTTACAATTTATGTCCCCCTTGTTCCGAAGATGCTTCATACCAAATTTGAAAAGAATTGAAATGATAGTTATTAAGAAGAAGTTAAAAATGTTTATTATTCACACATTTAATAACTGTCCATTTTGGTCCAACCCTAATACCAAAACCCCTACCCCTGGGATAATTAAATTTACAATTTTCGTTAAAGATTACCTGCTCTTTCTAGATATCCATTTAGTTTTAATTTAGTATCATTAGCACTAGAAGATGTTATTCAAGTGTTTACATATAAACATTATACAGTAAGTTTGGTCCCCGCCCTGGGGTCAGAACCCCTACCCCGTGGATCATGAAATTTACAATTTTGGTAGAAACCTTCCTGCTCTACATCACTATGTATTTAGTTTTTCTTACACATGTGAAGTTCTAAAGAAGAGTATTGTTGGAAAATTGGTCAATTTTTGGCAGTTTTTGTCCCGTCCCTAAGGTCCCAGGGGTGCAGGAGTCCTGAAATTTACAATTTATGCCCCCTTATTCCAAAGATGCTTCATACCAAATTTGTAAAGAATTGGAAATATAGTTAGCACATTTAATAACTGACCATTTTCACCCCATCCTGATACCAAATGTCATATCCCTGGAATCATCAAATTTGCAATTTTGGTAAAGGAATACCCGATCTTTCGAAATATCCATTTAGTTTCAGTTTCGTATTAATAGCACTAAAGAAGAAGTTACCAAGTTTGGCCCCACCCTGGGGTCAGAATCCCTACCCCGGAGATCATGAAATTTACAATTTGGTGAAGGCCTTCCTGTTCTACCTCATTATGCATTTAGTTTTTCTTACACTTGTGCAGCTCTTGAGTAGATATTTGAAATTTAACCAATTTTGGACAGTTTTTGCCCTGCAACTAGGGTCCCATCTGTACAGTAGTACTGAAATTTACAATTTATGTCCCCTTGTCCCAAAGAGGCTTCATACCAAATTTGAAAAGAATTGGAATAGTAGTTATGAAGGAGAAGTTAAAAGTGTTTAATTGTTAACGCACGACGGACGACGACGGACGACAACCAATTGCAATGGATCATCTGAGTAAACTTAGGTGACTTAAAAAAATCCTGAAATACTTTTAGTAAACTTGAAATCGCAAAGCGTTTCTCAAATCAACAGCATCAAAGCGTATGCTTTCAAAACTTTACACGACAATTATTCACGATTTATTAAATATTATACTTTTTGACATCATAGTCACTTGCGTCTTCAACAAAAATGGAAAACGGAAATATGTCTAGTGATTCATTAAACGACACTCTGATTCCACGCACAAGTACTCTGAAGTTGAAATAAAAAAATATGCTGGAGTTCCTCATTGACAATATATTCGTGGTCTTTGGTGATCAGGTTTTCCAACAGTCTGTTTGAATTCCCATGGACACGAATTGTACTTCTTGTTTAGATGACCTGTTTTAATATTCTTAGGAAGGAAAATGTATTCAAACACTTCTACATGAGAAGACAAAATATTTTCTTCAATATGACTTGTCGATTCGATATACCCCTATGGAATTATATGACTTCCCATATTTATGTAGCTATATTCCATTATCACCTGCATATGATTCGATTCGCAACAGCCTATTTTGCGTATGATCAATTCTAAATCTAGACAGGCTACAAGCAAGATTAGTTTTGTTTAAAGTCAGAATTTCGCATATTATATGGTCGTTATAACAATCTAGATTGCAAATACAATCTTTCATTGGGTCAAATGCTGTCTAGCGTGTTTCGTACGAATTGATAGGCCGTTCTTTACACACTGATTTTGACTAGTACATTCAGAGATCCGTGTTTGCCAAACTCTTAATAAAGGAGTTATGAGGTTGATCAATGTTCGTTGTCTTCACCTTTCCATAGATTACTGTTCGTAATCTTCACATTTTCATGATTATTCTAGACAACACATATGCTAATCAACATACGCCATATTAAAAATAGGACGTGTTTGTAAAACAAATCACGCTGACCGTAGTCTAGTTAAGTGGAAGAAAAGTTTTTCTTCGATGTAATGCGTTCTGGATCTTAATCAACCATTGTTTGGGGATACTTTAGAGTGTAAAACTTGATCGTGTTGAAAGCCTGTTGGTCTATAGCAGATGACCATTGGTGTTGCCAAATTTACCATATCTCCCGAAGAGAAAGTAGGATCCATCCTTTCAAAATTACATGACATACAGAAGCCATGTGTGACGAATTGGGATCGGGCACGGGATGTATTATTATCTATAAATAGAGCTGATGTGATCCGGACTTTATCGTAGGACAATACGATATGACCCAAGGCATAACGAATGCCGGGTAGTATAAATACGGCTGTTTTGCGAGAGACAGTGTCATTCTGAAGTAGACGTTGGCAAGGAGTTATCGAAGGTACGGTGAATAAAGAAACTAACAGTATACGGTGTCTAGTATACTAGTAGGGAAGCTTTTAAAGGTGGGAACGTTCACCTGGTGTTTATTTTATTTTGTTTGATCAGTCCTTCGACAAAAGGGATCTGTTTGGTATAAGGACACATCTCCCGTACTCCCGGATCTGTCACATCCAGATCTATAGTCTCTTTATGATAAAGATAGGAAATCTTGCACATATCTGTATATATTGACTCGTACATTTGTTTTTATAAAGATAGGAAATCTTGCACATATCTGTATATATTGACTCGTATATTTCCTAATCATTTGTTTAAGATCAATATCAATAAGTATAGGGACTCATCCAAATCTTCGAACCCTAACACGTTACAAAATTGGTGGCAGCTCAGAGGGATTTGGTTTGGGTCCTATTCGTGATTTTTTTTTATTCATCTGATTAGTTAATTTTTGTATGATAAAATGTCTGGGTTACGTGCCGATCTGTCTTACATAGATCATCAAATTGTTTGCCTATCTAGGGAGATAGATGAATCTCTTAGGTCCTTAGGTCTCCGTCAACAGCTTGGGGATGTATCCGGTGTCTCTAGATCGAGACATGTGACAAGTACCCCGGATACAAGACATAATGCTGTGGATGCAATTAGTAGGGATATGTGCGGGAATGCTGATAGGAATATATCTAACGATTCCCCGCCAATAAGATTGCATCCTGCATACAACCGAGGTATGCATCCGGAAACGGATGGAAACCATGTTCAGGCTGGGTCAAAGCATAGAAACTTTGTTAAGCCTGCAACATATGACGGATCTAGCCAGTGGAATGACTATCTGTCTCATTTTGAATCAGTTAGTTTACTTAATGAGTGGACCGAGACAGAGAAGGGTCTATATTTAGCTTCCTCTCTTAGAGGCCTGGCACAAGGTGTACTTGGTAATCAGCCCAAGGGAGAAAGACAGAACTATGCAAAGTTGGTTAAAGCTTTGCAGGATAGATTTTCACCACTGAACCAGACAGAGCTGTATCGGACTCAGCTCAGAGAAAGAAAGCAAAGAGCTTCAGAGAGTCTACCAGAGATGGGGCAAGACATACGAAGGCTTGTAAACCTAGCCCTGTGCACACATCAAGAAAGGTGATGAACAGAACAGAAGTTCGATCTGTTTCAACAGGGGTGTCCATCGGAACTCAGACAGAAGGTCGTATGATGATACATCAGTACACCCAGACTGAAGGTACCAAGAAAAGGATGAAGGAGGTTACTATCACAAAGTATCTTGAAAATGGACGAAGCATAAAGAAAATCACCGAGAGTGAAGTGTGTTTTGACATATAAATTGTATATGACTTTAGTCCAAGAACACAGTAACAAAGAGTTACACATATGTACTGTTTTGAACTATTGTTAAGCATATAGGATTATGGATAAGGCATATCTATTTCACATCATGTTCATTTTTACATTACTCATCATTGGTCTACATTTTCATGTTTTCTTCTCATTAAATGTTTTTGTTGATGATACCCAAGTTTTCGTTTCATGCGCGGACGCATGTGAAATAGAGGCGTGGGTAATGTGACGAATTGGGATCGGGCACGGGATGTATTATTATCTATAAATAGAGCTGATGTGATCCGGACTTTATCGTAGGACAATACGATATGACCCAAGGCATAACGAATGCCGGGTAGTATAAATACGGCTGTTTTGCGAGAGACAGTGTCATTCTGAAGTAGACGCTGGCAAGGAGTTATCGAAGGTACGGTGAATAAAGAAACTAACAGTATACGGTGTCTAGTATACTAGTAGGGAAGCTTTTAAAGGTGGGAACGTTCACCTGGTGTTTATTTTATTTTGTTTGATCAGTCCTTCGACAAAAGGGATCTGTCCGGTATAAGGACACATCTCCCGTACTCCCGGATCTGTCACATCCAGATCTATAGTCTCTTTATGATAAAGATAGGAAATCTTGCACATATCTGTATATATTGACTCGTACATTTGTTTTTATAAAGATAGGAAATCTTGCACATATCTGTATATATTGACTCGTATATTTCCTAATCATTTGTTTAAGATCAATATCAGTAAGTATAGGGACTCATCCAAATCTTCGAACCCTAACACGTTACACATGTATTAAACATGATGCACTTAGTCTCTCGTACACACACCTTATAATGTAATACTCATCACGTGACTTGTGTATGATCTCGGTCGAACGACGTAATACCTTAATCATTTCCTATTTCCCGATGAATTTCTTATCTAGAGAGGCATGCATGTTAATTGTAGAAAAAGACCTGGTATTGTGTTATAGGCTGTTGTACTGTATCACAAGATTCACTTATTCTGATCATTAGTCACCACAGCGTGATTTGTCACACGTGAGGATTGATATAAAAACATAAGCACACGTCTTTTCACAATAAAAAAAAAATCAATCTGGAAAGATGAAAATGAAACCTGTTATAGTTGTGTTAGTTGTGCTGATGTTAGCTTTCTGTGTGGTTCGTGCCAGTCCTCTTCAGAACGAGCAACTGGAAAGTAAGTGAAACCAGACTATCTAAAACAAAAATTAATACATGGTAACTTTAGTTCAAGACACACGTGAGCTTTTTTGGTCAAAGTTCTTCCTCGTCGTTGTTATTGTTGTCACCTTCCTCGTCGTTGTTATTGTTGTCACCTATTCATATTTTTCATTTCTGATGACGACATCGGGCCCATTTCAACCAACTTTGATACTAAGTTTATCAGTTTTAAACCTTTCTATAAATCCAATCATCATATGGGTAGAATTTGTCAATGTATAATAATTTGGTAATTGGTAAAAATCATGAAACCTTGGACTAAGGGGATCACAAAAGGGATTTATTAAAAAGTTATTCATCGGAATATAGTTTTAAAAATGTGTAAAAGCTTCTTCGGAACGAGGACGATGTGTGTGTGTGATCTTATAAACCTTCAACACAAGAAATTATAGCTACAATATTTGTCTCGTAAAATAAAAGTATATATCAATGTGCATTGTAGATTCACGTTTACTTAAACCATGACCCCACTGGGGCTTTCTTTGGGCTACAACAGAATGAAACTTTAGATTTTTCAATTTTCAACATATTTTCGAAGTAATCACAATGATACATTTTGTCAATTACACTGCAACAACGATGGGCCAGATAATTAGTTAAATGGTTATCAAGCAACATTAAAAATATTTTATATCGTCTTACGTCCCAGTCTAATGTAGTGTAGATTCAATTCTACTGAAACCATACTTCCATCTGTACAAGTATCGGGCAAAGTTTGGGACCATAACCAAGGAAATAAAGATGTATAATACAATAATAATTTGAAAAAAAAAATATTCAAGCATGAATATGTAGTATAAAGGAAACTATTTATGAATGGTAACTTCCATGGGCAAGGGTTGGCCTATTGTAAAGCTCCAACGATTCACCTGTTGAAATTCCATAAAATCTTTTCAAGAGGTGTGCATAAAAAGGTGAAAATAACGAACAGTGATCAATCACAGGCACCTGAAGTGTGGATAGCTTGTATAGATCTAATGTACATACCCTCCTTCTAGAATGAAATGTTTTTTATACAGAACCAATAATTTATCCAAAATATGTTATTTTCCCACCGATCACATTCATGTGTCGTTCTGAATAGTCAGTTTGTACCTTCTGTAAACCTTTGAGATGACCAATTGTGAGATACTAATATCTGTAAAGGTGTGCAACACATTATGCAAACAAACAGGGGGCTACCTGCTTCGAGACTGATTCACGGGATATAAACCAACTTTATCGAAGGAATTTCTGCAAATATCTCGTTAGGCTAATGTAGTTCTACTTATGTCTTTCATCTAAATCCCATATCATCCGGATCCGTTTTATTTGTCGTATATATTCTGCCCCCCCTTTTTTTTTTATTGTATCCGAGCATTTACGTCCATTGACAGCCTTACAGGAAGTTGTGACATCACTTTGTGTGTCGCGTTATCTGATTGGCTTGCACTTGCGTCCTCTAAAATATACTCTAGATAAGCATTTCAGCTTAAGTAATTTCGATTGGTTATCGTCTTCAAATAAGTAATCCTATAAACACATGTATCAAAACTAGCTTTTTACCATTAAATATTCTGAGTTGATATTTCTATTAGTCATTTTTGTTTTTAAAATCATGCGCCTTTGACAATTTTTAAAGTAGCTCTTTCGTATATTTTCGTTCATTGCTCGGAAGATTGAAGAGCCAATCACGTAACGCGAGGCGCAAACATATTTTGGATAAATTATTTGGTTCTGTATAAATATAATTTCTTTCTAGAAGGGGAGTATGTACATAAGATCTATACAAGCTATCCACACACCAGGTGCCTTTGTGATAAATCTCATAACTCCTATAATGAAAAAAGTTAAGAGTTGGGCAAACACGGACCAACGGACATACCAGAGGTTAAATTACAGTTTGTGGAAATGATATGAATGCCCCCTGAGACCTGTGTAGTATATACTTGTGCAGTGGAGATCTAAGGTTTTTTGCTTGGACAGTACTTTGTCCTAAATCTATATTTTCTCTATCTCTCTCATCTGTGTTTTATCAGGTAGATCAGGTGAGCGTTGTGATTAATGGACTTATATTAATGCATACGTTACCTTTATGATTACAGGTAAGGTGTTCGGTTCACGTAATGTGGACACTGAGGAGAGAAGATTGGGAGGCATATTTTCCGCAGGGGGACCTCGGCCACGAACTAGGCGTCCCCCAAGAGACAATGAATGATTGTATTCCGCAGTAATACGAATTCAACTCGGAAACTTTATTGTCAAATATTCTATATGATGCAGCTTTCCGGTGTTTAGAAAGTCAATTTAACATTTAATTTACATTTTGAAATTTTTGTACCCTACCAAAAAAAATAAATAAAAAAAAGCAATGAAATATCACTGTTATGAAAAACTTAATTTGGTAGAGATTCTACAAAGTGTATTATCTGAGAGCGCAACAATTAAATCTGGATTATTCATTATATCACAGTAAATGATACTCTCTGTCTGAATATATGTTACGCATTTATCCAGAGACTAAATTATGTACTTTCTAACGGGTTTTCATTCCGTACTCGCTCTCATAAACACTGCTTAGAGAATCTCCACATCACACAAAAAACCGTCTAATAGTTGCGAGATTTCTTTACCACAATGATCTCGTAAATGTGAAAAAGAATGCCTACAAACTTAAGGGAAAGCCCTATGGTATCCACGAACAATATCCTGTTGAAATCGAGGAGCGTAGGAAAAAACTTTATTCAGTTCAAAAACGGTTGAAAGAATCCGGGCGGAGGACCAAACTAGTGAGGTATAAACTCTACGTTGATGGAAAACTATACCAAGCGACACACGATGACGCTCTACATCAGGAACCAATGGACATACCGTGCAGTAGATCGTATAGTGATGTTACCAGATCCGCGCCCGTTCAGCCATGTCCGAACACTCACACTCCGGAATTATGCAATGTCCAGCGGACGACCAGTAGTGCCATGCCAGCTACAGTTATCCGCAGTGATCCGCGACACGAAGACAATCGTAGCGTGCAGGTAAACCGTACATGTACCAGTACATAGGGGTGCGTGGAGAGTGACCTTAACATTCTGTCATGGAATGCTAGGCATGTAGATGATAGTGTCGGTAATGCTACTTTTTTCTGTTCAATGGAAAATAACTTAATAGATTATGTTTTAGCGGAAAGCAATGATTTTGATAGCATTACTGACTATTCGTCGGGCAAATTCAATATATTTTCTGACCACTCACCTATATGTTTTAAATTATCTAACGTATTGATTTTTTCATCGGACCGTGAACAGGTACATGTGCAAGGTACAGGTAGGACTCTTTGTAAATCGATCAAGTGGAAAGAAAATAACACTCAACTTGTGTTGAATGATTTAAATAAAAAAAACATGGTGCATTACAGCGTAGGTTAGATGTTCCTTTTACAAATTTACATGATGTTACTAGCTGTATAGAAGAATTTTGTGAAATTATCAATGAATGTGTATTGCCCCACGCTGATGTATTCGAAGTAAAATCCAGAGGCACCCAGGATGACCAGAAAAGGAAAACATGAAATAAATATAAGGGGGATAAACCATGGTTTGATGAACACTGTAAAATGTTATTACGTGAATATAGGAATTGCTTGCATGTTTTTAATAAGTCTTACTCAAATAAACATAGGGAAATGCTTGTCAGATCCAAACGTGAATAAAAAAAGTATGAATGCAAGGTGAAGATAACGAACAGTGATCAATCTCATAACTCCTACAAGCAATACAAAATAGATAGTTGGTAGAATTTTTTAATAAATGTTTATAGGGTTCATGAATTTTATTTATAACTTTACTTGACTTCATAAATAAGACTTTAAAACTTAAAAGTAAATTTTTAGACAAAATATAAGCTTGGTAAGATCAGTCAGGATTTTAGTACTTCCGGTGATTAGTGCGTCCCTTTATACGTCATGGATGCCATCTTTTGAATGGAAAAACGATGTGGTTCTTTTATTTTGGGATTTACATAACTAAACAGTAAACAATGAACAATTGATAATGATAGAAAGTTAATTTAATAAACAAATAACACTTTTGAAGGAAACAGCATTGTTGCCATAGTGCACAATAGTCGCTATATACCACCGTCTTAAGTTGACAGTGAACAGAATATTGAAGTTGATAATAAAACATTGACCTCAATTAAGAAATGAAACTTATAATTCTTTGTTTGATGCATGTATCAAACGAAACATTGGACGGCAAACTTCATCAATGCGCGTAGGCGCATTGATGAAAAAGTTTTCCGTCCAATGTTTCGTTTGATACATGTGTAATGAATCGGGTTTGGTTTAATGAATTGAAATCGGGCACGGGAGTCTATTTGACCTGACTACCCTTGGGTTGGACGAGTCTAAGTCGCCCGGGCAGTATAAATACGACTGAAAGCTGTGGAAACAACACTCTTGCAATTGCAGTCGAAGGCGACAGATCGAAGCAAAGTAAGTAACACAATAAAATAAAGAGCTTTAGGGTTTGGTGAATAGCTGAATAAGCTATTCACATAAGGGGCTGAATAAGTCTCAAGATATAGGTTGCGTCCGTAGGTTAGCCACTGTAACTTTGTCACTCGGCAATAAAAACTGAATAAGTTTGTACCCCGGTGACAAAGTGAACTGGAAACACCTACGGGCAAGAGACCTCTTGGTCGCGGTGGACCAGGTGACCAAACCCAAAGGCTAGGTACACTGGTAAGCCAACTGGCAGGGTTAAGGGACACGGTGGTAGGTCGATAGACATAGGTGTACAAGTGGTCAGGGCCAAGTGAACAACGTTGGTTCCCACGAGTAGAGGACCAGAGGTACAGCTATCGACAAAGTGTCAGGACCAAGTGTCGGGGTCATTTGGGCTGTACCAGTGGTACAAGTTTTTATATGTCAATAGACTTCCGGAGGGTTAATTGATTTATAGAATCACCGTAAATATATTGATTTAGTAAATAGATCTAGCCTATAGCACATAAATTCATTGATTTTGGCCATTGATTCAAACTGTGAAGTAACAGTTTCTTTTTAAATCATTTGTTGGAATATAAAATCCAGAGATCCTGAGTGTAATCAGGTACGTGCCTGCAGAAAATATACCGCTCGGCTGGGGTGCACGTTACATAATTTTGGTGGCAGCGGTGGGATCTCTGGTATTTAGAGAAAAGTTATTATTAAAGAAAGAAAACTTTTTGTGTTTGTTTTGAATTATGGCTAATAGGGACGTAGATCGAGAAATCACTGTCCTTCAGGACGAAATAAAGAAATTAGAAAGTAGTATTAGACAAACAGAAAGTATGATTCATTCGACTCCGCGTCCCCAAGTACAAAGTTTGCCTGACTCAGGGATAGTTACAGGACAGAGACCAAGTACGTGGACTTCTGATTCCCCGGTGGCAAATTATTTAAGAGTTAATGAGCCACAAAGTAGTGTTCAATTTAGATTAGACCCGGAGAGACACAGACGAACCGGACCGCAATTTGGTGACATGCTTGGATTGAGTAATATCGGACCAAGTTCAGCCAATGGGCAATATATAACCGAAAGACGTCCAAGGCGTATTATTGATAATGAAAGAGGACATAGTGAGTCAAGGGGATATAAGAGCAGACGTGAAGTGAAACCTGCTACCTATGACGGATCTGGTCCCTGGATTGACTATTATACGCATTTTAGGACCGTATCTAAATTGAACGAGTGGACAGAAGATGAAAATGGGCTATTCCTTGCAGCTTCACTACGGGGTCAAGCACAGAGTGTTCTCGGTGATTTGCCTGGTGACAGTAATGATTATCGGTATTTAGTACAGGCACTTGAGGAACGTTTTGCCCCGCCGAATCAAACTGAATTGTATAGAGTGCAATTACGAGATCGTAGAAAACGGGCGACAGAAACGATACCTGAGCTTGGACAATCTGTTAGAAGATTGACGAATTTAGCTTATCCTAGGGCTCCAACGGAGGTAAAAGAAACACTGGCCATGGAACAGTTTCTTGATGCATTGCCAGATTCAGATATGCGAATAAGGATAAAACAGGCGCGTCCTCAGAATCTAAATGATGCCACTAGGCATGCAGTAGAACTTGAAGCATATTTGAAGGCAGAAAATAAACACAGTACCATGGGTCATCAACGCCAAGTCATTGAACAAGAGGGCCAGGGCCACAGCACTATAGACAAGGACCTTAGGAATTGGATGGAAAAAATGGAAAAGAATATTGGGACATTGAGTAAGGAAATTGAATTCTTAAGCAAAAGTTCTATTCCTAAGTCCGAATTCCGAGAGAAGGTCAACGAAACACCATTCAAAAGACGAAGAAAATTAGAGGAAATCGAGTGCTATGCTTGTCATAAGAAGGGTCATTATCAGAAAAACTGCCCAGAAAATACCAAGAGCATCGGGGAAACTCATGGGTCAACAAAAAGAGAGAATTCATCAAATTTTCAAAAAGCTAAAAGTAACCAAATGACAGGTAGATTAGGATCCTGCACAGGGGAATCAGGGATGTTTGTGAATGTTGCGATAAATGACATTCAGACAAAGTTCTTGATAGACACAGGGGCAACAGTATCCATGCTGTCCAAACAACTTTACGACAAAATTAAAGATCACAGCTGCTATGAAATTAAAGAGACTAAGATGAAAGTGTTCACTGCAGATGGAACTCAAATGGAACTTCAAGGGAAATTAGACCTTCAGATAGAATTGGGTACAAAACGAATTGAACTTACGGCTCTGATTTCCGACATCCAGCCAGATGGAATTCTGGGCTTAGATATCATTCGAAGTCATGAGATAATGATAAGATTGTGGAAGATTTACTTCCAGAGGTACAAGTAGAAAGGGGCATTCAGGATGAAGGGTTAGAGCTAGAGCATAGAGAAAAGGAAAACATGGCCGCAAAAAGATCAAGACGTCCACCGAAATGGATGTCAGATTACACGATATAATTACTGTCCTCTTGTTGTTTTGTTTTGGTATCCAATATAACTTTGTAAATCAAAATTTAAAACTACAATTATATTTTGTGTGATTTTTGTAGATATGCCAAAAACCAAGACTACAGTGAGGAAAGGTCGAAAGTGTCCATTGTGTCCTTTGAGGTTTTATACGGATGAAGAAATGGCCAAACACATAACAAGTTGCAGCAAGGCATTGATTTACTGTGACCACTGTAACTTCAGTTCCCTGACATCGAGAAATATCAAGAGACACATGAAAAGGAAACCTGATCTCGTTGATGATAGAGAACAGATGGACGGTGGTATTGACAGTGAAGACCTAGGCAATGTGGATTCAGATGAAGAATCTTGGTTAGGTCAGGATCCTGGGAGCTTGGTGGAGGTACTTCCTGTAGTGGCAGATGAACACGAGAAGGAAGATGTTGACCATGAACCAGGACCGTCCATCAAACGATCACTTAGAGAAGAGGCTGGTAAAATAGTAGAGATTGGCAGGGTGGTGAGGAAGCCTACTCGACCAATGCCGATACACACGCCCCACAGGGAATTGGTGACAGCAACAGTGCCAGATAAGAGCATATCCGATGACCTCTTGCCGGACATGGGTGATAGTAAGCTGGAGAAATACAAGGACGCTCAGTGCCAGACAGATCCTCTGTATTATACTGAAAGCACAGTGATTACCACCAGATGGGTAGAGGGTGGCAAGACAATGAAGAAGGTGGAGAAGAAAAAGTTAATTTGATTATTATGAGAACAATGTTAAATGATCAACGATTACTTAGATAAAGTAGTCCAGTTTCTGTGCATCATGTTTAAATGATTCGCTTTGTTATTTACATGATACCCTTTACTTGTAAGTAGAAGATAAAAGAAAAAGAAAAAAAAAATGTTTATTTTTGTTGGTCACATTTCATACGGGACGTATGAACCTGGAAAGGTGGGTAGTGTAATGAATCGGGTTTGGTTTAATGAATTGAAATCGGGCACGGGAGTCTATTTGACCTGACTACCCTTGGGTTGGACGAGTCTAAGTCGCCCGGGCAGTATAAATACGACTGAAAGCTGTGGAAACAACACTCTTGCAATTGCAGTCGAAGGCGACAGATCGAAGCAAAGTAAGTAACACAATAAAATAAAGAGCTTTAGGGTTTGGTGAATAGCTGAATAAGCTATTCACATAAGGGGCTGAATAAGTCTCAAGATATAGGTTGCGTCCGTAGGTTAGCCACTGTAACTTTGTCACTCGGCAATAAAAACTGAATAAGTTTGTACCCCGGTGACAAAGTGAACTGGAAACACCTACGGGCAAGAGACCTCTTGGTCGCGGTGGACCAGGTGACCAAACCCAAAGGCTAGGTACACTGGTAAGCCAACTGGCAGGGTTAAGGGACACGGTGGTAGGTCGATAGACATAGGTGTACAAGTGGTCAGGGCCAAGTGAACAACGTTGGTTCCCACGAGTAGAGGACCAGAGGTACAGCTATCGACAAAGTGTCAGGACCAAGTGTCGGGGTCATTTGGGCTGTACCAGTGGTACAAGTTTTTATATGTCAATAGACTTCCGGAGGGTTAATTGATTTATAGAATCACCGTAAATATATTGATTTAGTAAATAGATCTAGCCTATAGCACATAAATTCATTGATTTTGGCCATTGATTCAAACTGTGAAGTAACAGTTTCTTTTTAAATCATTTGTTGGAATATAAAATCCAGAGATCCTGAGTGTAATCAGGTACGTGCCTGCAGAAAATATACCGCTCGGCTGGGGTGCACGTTACACATGCATCAAACAAAGAATTATAAGTTTTATTTCTTATCATTTAATTATGTTTTTAAGATAGAAAAACAAATAGTTTCTCCCATCAAAAAGCTTGAATTAACGTTTCTGAAATGGCGCGTAGGAATACATATAGACAAGAATGAAAACAAAAACAAAACGGCATGGCTGTGCGTTCAGGTCAGGAACAGTTACTGTGCAGATTTAAATGGATTATACGCCAAATTAAAGGTGCAATGGTTAAAAGCTGAATCAAATATAAAGGAACATAACAAGTGGTAACTGGATTTATGCTGCATCGTGTTGGAGGAGACGTTGAACACTGGTTGTGTCGTTGGAACGGTGGAATGCAATTCGGCTCCATTTCAATATCGAGGAAAACGTTCAAAACGCACTCGTTGACTGAGCCCCATACAACGCAGTTCAATTTCATTGATATTTACCAGATCAGAAGTCGCCACTTGCTCCGTCATGTTATCGATCTCGTAAACCAGACGATTCATACCGGGAACTCGTGTAATCTGTCTACTTCTACCAGTAAGTGGTCTACGTCATCAAATTGACTATTCTGCCTCGTCATCGCCTATGTATGTTGTTTCTTTAAATTAATTTGTATTTTATTCATATCTTTAGTTGTGTTAATTTTTGATAGCAATGAAAAACAAAAATCAAACAAATGTATTTCGTTATATATAATGCTTGTGTGGAAAATCCCGTTCTATAAATACCGCTAAAATTAGAACGGGGAAGACGCATTCCAGAGAAAAGTAGTCCCGCGTGCTTAGTGCAGATGAACTCCGAACGAAATTTTGACAGAGAAATCAAACGAATTTTTCAACCAATCAGCATCGTTTATAAGTCATCACTTTAAAAGTTATTAAATGATACCAAGTTCATTTTTATTACTTAACATTTTGTCATGTGAACCTTTTTTTTTTTTTACCTCCTCCGAACGGATTTGAAAATTTTGAAATCCGTAAACCAATTTAAAAAAAAAATGGCCTTGCTGGTCGACTCCTCTGACGGTGTAAAGTGGACAAGTACATACCTGATTAAAAACTCATGGAAGTAACGAACTTTAATCTTTCCATCGTAAGTATCGGTGTTTGTAAACATAATCTAATTATACAATTGTGGCCAGAAACAGCACGCGGCCTTTTTCCGGAAAAGTCGGAATGACGTTTCAATTCTCGTCAAGCGTTGATAATATTCTCCGGGAATTGTGTAACTACGGGACTGTTATTATAATTAGTTTATCGTGGAATATACAAAATTGTACTATGACCTGGGACCTGGATTGGAGGTGTATATAAAATGACCGGAGTTCATTGGCGGATCTTCATAGAGGTACGAGTGTGGACCCTCCCTTGGTTGAATATTTGGAACATTTTTTTGCAATTTTGGGGTCTTCAAACCCACCCCAGTTTGGAGCGCAAAAGGTACAAACGTGGGTTGCAACGCTACCGTTGAAGATTTTTTTGGATCCGCCACTGGGATTCAAAACACTGTAAAATAGGACTTCTGCTCATTCTCATTGACACATACGTATATTATCTTAGTAAAAAAGATATACAGTGCTTTTACAATTTGTTGCATAAGATGTTTAGTTGAGATAAATTTCATCTTTCAATGTATGTATTTTTTATAGTTGATTTTTGGAGGGGTTTTTTTAATATGCAGATGTACTTAAATCAAGAGAATGATAATGACAGAAAAAACAAATAAATGACAATGATTCATCATAAAAAGGTATTGTTTTGTATATCTAAAATGAATTTAAAATGTTACAAATATTCATCAAGAGTCAGTGGATTCTTCGTGTGACATGCAGCATTAAATTTAGTCGTTTTGCACTTAAAATTAAAATTGTAGCCAATTCATTATTTTTCATAGTGCAGTGTATTACAAATATATACCCAGAGTCCAAAGCATATAACAGAATTGCCTAAAGGATAGATTAATACATATTCATATGTATTATAGAGGGACGTCCTGAGTCTCTAACGTGTAGATTGTTATAACTAATATAGACTAAGTCAACAACAACACATAATGGAATACCTATATACAGTTAGCTGCAATAATGTAGCCCTATTCGATTTTTAGTAACAGTTGATTTAAATCCGAGACGTTGCGATTCGACGTACTAAGTTGTTTTTTTTCCCGTCAGATCAATACCTTTGATGCAACTGACTAACTGCATAATACATGCACATTCGAATGATAAACATTACAAACTTTAAGGAAAATATGATATAATAACATGATTTGGTAATGGGAGAGGGGTTACATATGTAAAACCCCAGTTTTGCAAGTGGAACGTTTCTGTAGTTTTATGAAGGTCGTTAGAAATTGAACATACAAACTAGGCCTATATGTATACACAGACAAGGGAATGGTCATGATCGGACCCTTGGGGTTCCGACCCCTTAGTGAACTCCCGTGGGGATCCGGGTTAGAATAGGTCCTCAGTACCTCTTGCTTGTCGTAAGAGGCGACTAAATGGGGCGATCCTTCGGATGAGACTACAAACACTGAGGTCCCGTGTCGCAGCAGGTGTGGCACGATAAAGATCCCTCCCTGCTCAATGGCCGTAAGCGCCGAGTATAGGCCTACATTGTAAATTTTGCAGTCCTTCACCGGCAATGGTGTCGTCTCCATGAGTGAAAATTCACGAGGGGGACGTTAAACAATATAAAAATCAATCATCATAAAGTGCAATATTAATAATGATTTTTAATAAATGATCTGGATTATACATCATCACGTAAAGACGAAAGTTAGCATATGCTTACATGCCTAAACGGAAAAAAAAAATATAAAATACAAACGCATGTGGAAAATAAATTGAGGGACAAATTGAGCCCATGATTTGTTTGAAATTTATACAAATATGTGAATAGATATGTCATTAGTGTTACAGCGTATTTTACAATAATGATTAAACGCCGGAGTACATGTATATGTCCATGGTTTGATGCAGGATAAAATTTCCTATACTTGTGTGCAATTTTATTTTCATTTTATTATCTTTTTTTTTTTATCAATTTCATTTCATTTTTTTTTTAATCCGTTGAACATAGTTTACTTATTGATGGAAACTTGACTTGCATGAGCAGATCGATACATGGCATTTAAAATTCTAAAATGTAAATCTTTTATATTATTTCTTATATCCCCCCCCCCCCCCCCATTTTAGTTACATGAAAGTCAATAAAAATTATTCTATCATTTGTTTAAACATTCTAGGAATTTTCTTTACGTTACACTAGAGATCGGGCTCAAAATTTCCATTATTTTTGTTGACAACTTGCATGGGTTACTGCAGACGATAAGGATATGTTTAAAACCATGAGGAAATAATGAATGGATATTTCTTTCCATGGTAGGATTAATTTTAAATCTATCTCCATAGAGAAAAGAGTTCTAAAAAGTCAGACGTAAATAGCAATCGTAAGTGTTACGACTACGATAGGTTTCGTGAAACGCTGGTATACGTGCGAGTCAAATGATCTTAAAAGTAATCGTACGTTTACGATCTACGATCGGTTAGTGAAACGGCCGCGCCGCCTGGTAACTGCAGGTATACGTTCATCTGAACACCTATTCGATAATTACGCAATTCATTTATACTTTTAATTCAACTTACTTCTTCTCTTTTAATTCAAACAACTAGGCCTATTATCGTTAATAATTAGACATACAAATGTACAATGTAACTCAAGTAGATAACTTTATGATGGGGGGGGGGGGGTATATTATGGCCCATTACTTCACTGGTTTTTATTATTATTATTTAAGCAATTTGGAGAAATTAGTAATATTGAGATAACTTGAAAACATATGGCTTGATTAAGTTTGTATGTATTTATATCCAGGGGTCCGTGTTTGCCCAACTTTCTATTTTGTATTGCTTATAGGAGTTATGAGATTGATCCCTGTTCGTTATCTTCGCCTCTCATTGCTCTACAATTCTTGACAAGTAATCTTTTTTTTAAAAATTCAAAGCTCGAGAGGGAAGGCAACAAGGGTTGATATTTCAGTTCCATTCATTAGTTAAATTTTACTTTTCCACTATACCATTTACAATGCTATTTTTAAGAGGGAGGGGGGCTTGCAGCTTATCTATAAATCGAACTTTGCATGTAATAATAAAAGGGGATAGACCCATTGTTGCTACATGCCTGATAATTGTTTTTGTGCTCATTTGAGTAATTAAAGTGCAAGAAGAGCTGTACGTTGAATGATTTACACAAAATTTAACTTTCAAAAGATTGGATCACATGCACTGTACATCATTGAAAAAAGGGGGTGACTTCATAATATTGCCTTACAATTCTTAACAAGTAAATTTAAAAACAAAAATCCATGTTCTGTTTATTGCCACCTGGTGTACATCTAACAACAAGCAGTACTGTTCAATGTGAAATGATAAATTGATAATGTGCATGTATGCGTTGGTTGCACATGTGTTTTTAGGCATCTTATTGCATATGTTTTGGTTGTCGAAAATATTGATAAAAATTGATAATGAAGAATAGCTGATACACTAAAGGCATCTCGCTTCTGATCTAAAGTCGAGGAATATTTAATATTTACATACTTTCTTTCATCATTACCATACACTGCTTGCGAGAAAACCACACAAGAGATACATACTAGTAAATGTAACCAGTAACTAAACTATTATTGTTTATGTTCCTTAGTTCTCCTGCCAAGCGACTGAACTTGTTTTTTGTTAAAAGCAGGCAAACAACACGTAACACCATGTAGAAGTGAAAAAATGTCATTTATTGAAGTAAATAACGAAAAGTAGTAAAATATGATTAACAAGTACAAAAATGGGGCTCAGAAAAGGGGTACTTAAATAAAGAGTATTACACATCTTAGGTAAAATATAATCCAATCTGACCCCCTGCACCATAATGGCATTGCAACAAGATGTACATAGGGAAAAAAGGGGGGTTAAGCAGACTAGAATCAGAATTGTACAGTATACATGTATCTTAGGTTGACCCCTCATCAACCTGATACAATTCCAAAACAGACAAAAATGCCATAAACAGCTGCCTGCCATAAAAAAGGGTGGGTAAAAACAAAATGACGAACAGCCACAATCGAATCGCAGATTGGATCCATCCACCCAAAGGCGTCTTGGGAGGAGACGCAAAAAATTCATAGTAAAATGATGAGTAAAAAGTATTTAAACATCTTCACAGTATTCACATTAAAACATGTCAAAATACACAATAAAAGTACAAAACATATACATGTATACAATATGATTGAGGATAAAACCATATTTTTTCAATATGTACAGCGATACTTGGTCATGATATAAGAGTACACAAAATACTGGACTGTAGTCAACTAGAAGCCAGACAGCAAAATGGTAATTTATGACCTAGCTTTGACCCTGTTGACTGCAGACAACTTCTGGCCGGTCAACAGAGGCCCCCAACATTGTCCGTGCAACAAAGTGTGTCACATTTCCTAACTGCAGACAACTTCTGACCGGTCAACAGAGGCCCCCAACATTGTCCGTGCAACAAAGTGTGTCACATTTCCTAACTGCAGACAACTTCTGGCCGGTCAACAGAGGCCCCCAACATTGTCCGTGCAACAAAGTGTGTCACATTTCCTAACTGCAGACAACTTCTGACCGGTCAACAGAGGCACCCAACATTGTCCGTGCAACAAAGTGTGTCACATTTCCTAACTGCAGACAACTTCTGACCAGTCAAGAGGAAGCAGGGACAGTCTAATCAGGGTTCTACTTTGTAAGAAATAGTGCAAGCAAGGACCAACAAACAACTTCTGACATGGTCCAAGCTGCATATGGTGTTATCTGCCTAGTATTTGTAGACCTATCTATATAATTTAAAATTTTGATTGTAGCCCAACCCAAGTAGGCATTTCACTTCGAATATATCTTACTAGTGTAGGGACAAGGGTGCGTAGCAGAGCCTACAGTTTAAATGACTGGATCCTGATGTACCGACGAAAAGCATCAGAATTCCACCTGCCTAACTTTTGAATAACGTTTTCTGAATAACTCATAGAGGCTGCATGAGTGGCAGCTCCAATCTTAAAACTGTGACATTTAAAGTTTTCAGAATTTAACCCAATGAACTGTATTGCAGTCTTCAAATGTGAAGACACCAACGAATAGGGCACTGGTGAACCACTCATTGTTTGAAACAAAGGTCCCTTCTTGTGGTTAAAAAGTTGTACATAGTTAAACAAAGCTTGCACTGGATGATAATGGGAGTTTGAGCTTGCCTGCAGGTAGAGCACTGAAGGTTGATGGTATTTATTTGTTTTGTATTCTCGCATTATAATTTGAACTCCTACCAATGTAGTTGATTTGTGTTTAAATGTAATATCTTCCCTTTGTAAAACTTTACTGCTGCACTTAGCAGATTTGACCGTAAGTTCCCCTAATCTTAGAAATGCATGGAAAGCCATCAGAAAAGCAGCACGCAATAATACTTTCACAGAGTAAAGCTTGACTGTGTAGTCAAGGGCATCTACCAATTTCTGAAGAGTAGGGGCAGTTATTGGTAAGCCGGTATCTTTCCTTGAGCCAAATGTTTGGCAGCCTTTTAGTATTTTCTTGACCACAAATGTTTGAGTTGGATCCGGCACATTGCATATCTTATGTACAAAACTGATAGCAGACATACAGTACGGCCAGCGCGGATTCCGTATTTTCCGCGCTCCCCCCGCGGGATAGAGCTACCGCGGTATAGCTCAGGTAACCCTGCATATCCCGCGCTCCCCCGCGGTCCCGCTCTCACCTGTAGATGATTAATGCCATCAACAAACGCGAGTTATCTCCCGTTAACGTAAAAAATATATATACTGATCATAAACTGAAAACAGATCGTTTGTTCAGCAATACTATAAATAAATCATTAAATTGCCATATACATGTGCATGCATCGCTTGTAAAACACATTTTACAAAAACTTCTCATGTTACCTTTATTGAACCACACATTCAATATAAGGGTAGATTACCATATACCAATGTCGGAAGATGACCATATGCAAGTGCATATATATACGCTTTATCCGTAAAACGGCAAAGGTAACTTCACGAAAACTGATTATCCCTGTCAGTATCAATCACATATTAATTGTTTTTCAGGAATTTAATTCTAAACAATGTATTTGTATAAATATTTAAAAACAAAACATGGATAACATAAATTTATATCAAAGTAGGGAAAGGAAAACCTTGCATCAGCAAATTCTAATCTTTATAAAATTTGAGAGAGAGAGAGAGAGAGAGAGAGAGAGAGAGAGAGAGAGAGAGAGAGAGAGAGAGTGAGTACTATTTAACATAGCTGACTGGACTGTGAAGAAACGGTCATGGGTATGTGTATATCTGTTACATAACACGCCCTGTCTGCTCCGAATACCGTCTGCTCCAACACCCCAGACATCGATCGGCACACGCTTTACCCGTGAAACAGCAAAAGTAACTTCACGAAAACTGATTTTCCCTGTTAGTATCAATCACAGATTGGTGGTTTCATAACTTATTTTTCAGGAATATAAGTCTATACATATATTTGTACAAATATATATTAAAAAAACATGTATCACGCAAATCAAAAATCAAAAATTGTAAAGTTTCCATTTACTCCTTATATGACACCGTCAATTGAGGACCGCAATATGCTGCGCGCCATCCGTAATCATGGGGAAATAACTCGCATAGCATTGTGAAAAATGTAGGCCATTGATTTTGGAAAAAAACATATTCAAGCATGAATATGTAGTATAAGGGAAACTATTTATGAATGGTAACTTCCATGAGCAAGGGTTGGCCTATTGTAAAACTCCAAAGATTCATCTGTTGAAATTCCATAGAATCTTTTCAAGAGATGTGAATAAAAAGGTGAAGATAACGAACAGTGATCAATCACAGGCACCTGAAGTGTGGATATCTTGTATAGATCTTATGTACATACCCCTCCTTCTAGAAAGATATTATTTTTATACAGAAACAGTAAATCCAAAATATGTTATTTCCCCACCGTCATATGTCGTTCTCAATAGTCAGTTTCTACCTTCTGTAAGTGTTTTGTCCCAAATCTATATTTTCTGTCTCTCTCATCTGTTTGATCAGGTAGATCAGGTGAGCGTTGTGATTAATGGACTTATATTAATGCATACGTTACCTTTATGATTACAGGAAAGGTGTTCGGTTCACGTAATGTGGACAATAAGGAGAGAAGATTGGGAGGCATATTTTCCGCAGGGGGACCTTGGCCACGAACTAGGCGTCCCCCAAGAGACAATGAATGATTGTATTCCGCAGTAAATACGAATTCAACTCGGAAATTTTATAGTCAAATTTTCAATATGATGCAGCTTTCCGGTGTTCAGAAAGCCAATTTAACATTTAATGTACAGTTGGAAATATATGTACCCTACCAAAAAAGAAAAGAAATATCACTGTTATGAAAAACTTAATTTGGTAGAGATTCTACAAAGTGTATTATCTCAGGATGTGTGAGAGCGCAACAATTAAATCTGGATTATCCATTATGCAGTATGACAGTAAATGATACTTTCTGTCTGAATATATGTTACGTCATTTATCCAGAAACTAAATTATGTACATTGTATTTTCTAATGGGTTTCCATTCCGTAC
The DNA here is from genome assembly GCF_947568905.1 of Ostrea edulis. Taxonomy (NCBI): domain Eukaryota; kingdom Metazoa; phylum Mollusca; class Bivalvia; order Ostreida; family Ostreidae; genus Ostrea; species Ostrea edulis. Next base: position 103,581,436 of record NC_079165.1, read on the forward strand.
TCGCTCTCATAAACACTGCATAGAGAATCTCAACATCACACTGCCACAACCCAAGCCCCCGGGTGCAAACAGTACATCCTGTATATATAAATGATATCATCATTTCAGCCATTGTACTGTCGTGATTTGAGTGTCCTGTAGTTGAGCTCCGTCTGTAGAAGCAACAAGAGACCGGATGGTCCTTCACGACCACCTGACTATCACACACAAACACCTTGCCTGTATACAGGGACCGTTGCATACTAATGGTGTAATCAATGCTACTTTTAAACCTGGAGAACAGAATAGACTGATTTTGTGATCAATCATGATGCTACATATCGTTTGTTATAAAGTCAAGTATGTACATGTACTTCATATGTCTTTATAACATTAACTAGATGAACATCCGCGCAAGCGCGGAAAATCATAATATACAAATGAATAATACTGCATCGCACTGACTTAGATCCGTCAAAGTATGCCCACCACTTTACTGTACTTTTTGTTGTTGCTATTTTATGATAATTTATCGAAAACGAAAGATTTTTACTTAACTTCGCTATAATTGCTAATCATGTAAAACCAAAATACGGCTTAAGGACTTCGCCTCGTATATGAAACAGTACTAAAGGTGAAGCAGTAACTCTTGAGCAAGCGGTTGGAATTTTCTGAAAATTTCTTTACGGCTGATTCAAGGCTAAAATCATGGATTGATGAAATGAACAGACATATTTCATTTATTAAAAAAAACCCAATTCTTCCGTAAGATCATCGATAAACATAACCACATGAATTTACGGATTTAGTTTATATCGTATTACTTTATTACTTTAAGTTGTCTTTAAAACATCTCACTGGCTTAGATACACCAAAGCATATACACCATTTTGCTCTTTTTCTATTTCTGAGGGTAGTTTATAGAAAACGAAAGTAGTGTTTTACATAATTACACGATAATTAATATTCAAGTAAAATTCGATAGCTTATTGACTTTACCTCCTACATGTATACGAAACAAAATTAGATGCGCAAGCAGTAACTCTGGAGCAAGCGTTTCGGAGTTTTTTGTCAAATTTAAACTCATTCATAAGTATAGATTGCTGTTGCCTAGATGTAAAAGGGGATGGCTGGACAGAAGGACATGTAAACATACAATACACACATTTGGGAGAGGGACTACATAGGCTCTGCCTGTTGCCCAATCCTGTTGAGTTTCTCAATAAAATATGTTTAAAGTAACAATGATCACAGTGATTCCTCTATAACAACTAAACATTGATTGCAGGGACTAATGTTATGAACCTAATTTGTTTGCTTTATGCTCAAAAATAAAGAAAATTCTTTAAATTCAAATATTTTACTGGATGATCCATTTAGACCTATTCTGACGAACCCAAGAACTAAATGTTTCAGTAGATGCATTTAACACATTACAGCTATGCAGTCTGAATCTCTGTGCTAGACGTTCAGTTTAGTTATTTGGTGTCCAGTATGATAGAAGGTCGAGTTTTTACAGAAATGTGCACTGTATGAGCCATTGCGTCCCGACCTAACATTAAAGTCCCTCTATCACGAGACATGAATGGTTGACCCTTTTGTCTTCGTGTAAATGTACTTCAAATTTAAAGTTTGATTTATAAAGAGTGAAGATGACGAGTTTACATTTTCACTGTATGAGCCATTAAGAGACCCCACCCTACCACTCAAACAAAAGATACTACATATTCAGTTTCAAAACAGATGCCCCCCTCCTCTTCATTTCTATGTTCATGTACTTTGTTTGATGTCCAAGAGTCAATTTGTTTTAAAAGAAACTATATATTTTATATCCGCTCTAGCACCAAATATCTGTTCCAGGAACTATGGATTTCACAATTTTGTTAGAAGCATCATTGCTCATCATGATTATACCGTTTGTCTGCTAGATGTCTATGAATGAATTTGTTTTCGAAAATTGCATAAGTCTTTATGGGTTTGACCCCATCCTCATACAGGCCCCAGGGGCTTAGTGAGCATGTAATTCATATAATTTGTATACCCTTTTCCTTTAAATGCTTAATATGAAATTTGAGAAAAATGGCCATGTGCTTTTAGAGAGGAATATTAAGTTGATTATGTTCCAATATAGACGGATAATGACGGACAACCACTAATCGCAGTAGCTGACCGGACTCAGGTGACCTAAAATGAAGTGTAGCATTTTGGGGGGTAGGTTACAAAAAACGTTCAGTCCATTTTCAAAAACCACATTTTTAATGATATCTGTTGGGGTAGCTTACAAACATATGTGAAGTATTTTTGGGAATTTTTACAAACATATGTGAAGCTACTCGTATAACGTGAAACTCGCCATTCTCGGGGATTGAGGTTTGCCTCAGGTCGAGTCTATATGCAATATGCATGTATATTGATGATGCATAAAACCGTTACCTGAATATACAATACATTACAACAAAGTACATAACCCTTAATAGAACAAAGAAACAAAACGAAAGAAATCGTAAATTTAATTAATTTGCTCTGTATCAGAAAGCCGTAGTGCAGAATGTGTTGAATTGTCCCATTTAGTTGTCACCAGGCCCTCTCTCTGGGTCCATCAGAGGTATAAAATTTCTGGATATGAATGAAATAACAGTAATGTAGAATAGTGTGATTTTCATAGGATTTCATTTTAACATGTTGTTATACATTCCATTCGATACTTAGAGACTTCAGCATTAGAATATGTGCCTATGTACAAAGCATGACGCTCAAGGTGGTAGCAATGAGGAATGATGGCTCTTTATCGTGCCAACACCTACCGTAAGGCCATGTCTCCGTTTTAAAGGGAATGAGAATCGATCCTGGGGATCACAGTTGCAAAGCAAGGGACTTGACCACTAGTCTACCGCATAAAACAGGTCAGTATGTTATAGAATTTAGCAGCCATTGATGCGACTTTACCAATTCTTTACATCTATCAATACCAATTTAATTTCCTTCATGGAAACATATGCTCGACGTTTTAGGGGGGAAATCCCAGTTAATTCCCTTAGGATTTTAGGACCACTCTTCTTCCCATTAAGGGACAAAGTGGACCGGAAACACCTGGCGAACGAAGACGATCCCGGATATATATACGCAGGAGGGACTCAAATAAAGGATCACTTCAACAGCGAGAATAACCGGGGGTCAAAATAACACAGCGAGTATGTTCAAACTTAGTGACACCTTTTGTAGATCTTAGTTAAGTCTAAATACATTTACGTAATGTTTATGACTGTTTACATTACCCCCTTTCTCCCCAATAAACTGCATGACATGTACATTAAGTGTTGTGTGTTTTACTCCACAGTTAAAATGAGAGTGTTCTTTTATACTATTGATGTTCTGTTGATTAAATATGTATGCGGACAGGGCTAACGGCAAATCTCTTTAAAATATGAAACATTTTACTAAGATAATTATTTTTGATTAATTTAATTTGTCTGCACGCCGTACATTTCATTTACCATAGATGTAAAAAACGATTATTCAATAATAAAGCAATTCTTACCACAACTTGAGTATCTCTGACATTTTATCAGAATCAGCCTCAAGTCGCAGGACAAAGGTGGGACCAAATAAGACCACATATTTTTATATAGGATGAATGAATCCACTTTATGTCATAAGAATCAGACCTAATGGAAACAATAAAAGTACCAGATTAAACGCACGTGAATGGTCTATATACTAAGTAAAACAAACCTAAACATCTACTGACCAAAGAAATTTCAATTAGATCTAGGTTTGTCATATCATGAGCACTGTTCGTTATCTTCACCTTTCACCAAACATCTATTAACCATAGAAATCTCTATTAGGCAAGTCATACCAAAACTACATGGAAATTGTCATTACAAAACATCTACCAACCATCAAAAATTCAACTACGCAAAAAAGGGGGTTTAAAACGATGTTGTGGACATTGAAAACGTCGCTATTCCATACTGATAACATAACAGAAAGAATGAAATTAACACCGAGTCACTCTGATTTAGAAAATTCGAAAATGATAATTATATCGATTGCATGAGTAAGAGTGCACAAGATGACAAGTCGAGCGCTCGACATGGTTTTGTTGTCTAATGAAACTACATGTATATGTGTGCCCTAAGTATAACACCGTAGTAAAGCATTCAAGACTTTTTATACTTCATGGCACTAAAGTTGACATCGATTAAAATATGGTATATTCGAACGCTCTTGACGGTCAATGCTTAAGGAGTAAGCACCCGGTAAATGGTCACAGTGAGTATCTATAAATAATTCCATTTTAATCTTTGGCAAGCTGCCAAGGGTCCTTGTAGTCAAAAGGTGGAGGGATAGTGGAATAGTCAACAGGAACATCTGGATCAAGGGGCGTCAGGGACACGTGGTCATGAGTATTCGTTATGACCTTTATTGCACTAGTTGACACGCTATCTGGCTTTGGGTCTTTCACCTTTTTCTCTTTTGCTGGGGGAAGTTGTATGGAAGTATCGGCGGGTTTCTCTCCGGATTTGACATCTTTCAAATCTAGTGGAAAAGGGGGTGCAACAGGATTTATACCTGGCCCAGCCAACGGAAACTTTGGAGAATCAATTGACACCTTGTTGTCACCATATTTAGACGTCCTCTTCTTTTTCATGGGTACTTTTACTTTCTTCGGTTTATTAGTGTTAACAATGACCAAATTTCTTTTCATTTCGGATTTTGCCACCGTCTTTAAACTTGCAGTTTTAGGACAGAGTTTTCTGCAACAGCACACATAACCACATATTGCACCAATAAGCAAAATAGCGGTAATGACACCTGCAATCGTGTAGCGTACATAGTCAGGCAAACCAGAGGTGGTGGGGGTAGTATCTGAAAACAAAGATAAAGTTTTCAGAGAGCCTGTCACGGACCTGGCGACACACAAATACATTGCTCCATACCTAATTACTAAGATTCTAAATCATCGAGAGCATAAGGATTATGTATATCAATAATATTTTGGAGGATTTGGTTACGTACTGTAAATCACAATTTATTCCAGAGAGCATTATTTACACGTAAATTCGTGAGACTAGCCATTCGCTAGAATATGGTTCTCGCGAATAAACTCCTACATTTAGAAGACATAAGCCTATATCTCGTGAATAAATTACTCAATGTTTCCACGCGAAGATAGCGTCTTGCCAAATAAAAGTGATCTACAGTATTAACCGAAATGGGCTTTTCAAGTTTTGTAAAGTCTAACGTTTACAATACATGATACCTGATGTCGAGTTTACAATCTTGTATAGGACAGAAAAGCCCTTGTCTGTCACCGAGTCGTCTGTTTTAAATCGCAGCAAGAGAAATTTCCCTGTAGAATATGTGAACGTACTCGAATTTCCACCAAGGTCTCCACAAAGAGTTTGTGCCAAAGGACTGGATATACAAGGCCCTACAAAACGTAATACTGCGTTCAGTGTATTTCTGTCCATTGAAAATTGTTCTAATTATTTAATGCCGAAATATGATAAGGGAATAAGCTAACTCGGGTAAAGCAGCAGACAAAGAATCTCGCTGACGATCTTCTGTTTGACGTTTAGCGCTTTTACTACTCCATATATCTAATACGAATCTAGGAATGACAATCTATAAAGGAACGTACAATGACCATGTACATGTACTAGGTGCCCTCATATTTTACAATTTAATCGAATTCATCTTTCTTGTTTTTCATCATTATTACCCGGAAGCAAAAACACCCTTCAATAAAATTAATACCCCTACCTGATTTACACAAAACATTTTGTGAATATGAGCGGCACATTTACTTTTTTACTTACACAGGAGTGGCGGTGCTGAAAATCATCTATTTCATTATCAAATGCTAAACCGCTTCAAGAACATAACTTGTAATTTATAAAACAAACTTAATATTGTTTTGTAATTATCTGTCTCTATAAGAAATGACCATACTTTATGTCTGTATATTACGTGCATTAATTCCGTCTTCAACATGTAGTGTGTATTTTGCTGACATGTGTCTAAATATTGTTTAGCTTCAAATATATCTGAATGTATTTAGTGAAAACCCTACTATACTAGAATTAAGAGAGAACATAACAAAATGGTAGAAAATGATACTATGCATTATATATATATATATATATATATATATATATATATATATATAATATCTAAGAACAGGATTCAATATTCTCTATAATTCACTTTGCAAACAATTGCAAATGAACTTTTACAGAATTGACCTTTGTATATCTTCACGTTGTCAAAGGTGCACCCATCAGAATTTTCAACGTGAAAGGTCATGAACTGCACGGAGAGAATGTCGGACTCCTTTGGTTTTTCTATCAGCCAGGTTACATCGTAGGAGCTGAAAGTACAAAGAATGAAACGGATCGACAGGTCCTAACCTATGTGAAGGACCTTTTGATATATAATAGAAAACCAATCTGTTGATATATAACACAACATCAGTAGGTGTAAGGACCGGTTACATATACCACCTCTGGTGTGTCCAGGGATTCGTGTTTGCCCAACTCCCTATTTTATATTTTTATAGGAGTTATGAGATTGATCACTGTTCGTTATCTTCACCTTTCACATAATTAATTGGTGCAAGAAGCTGTTATATATAACAAGGAATCAATAAGTGCAAGGACCAATTGATATACAACACATAATCAATAGATGTAAGGATCTGTTCTCATCAAGCATAGAACTGATCTGTTGGATATATAACATTAGATGTCAGGAACTGTCGACATAAAACACAAAATCAATGGATGATAGGAACTGTCTGTTGACATATAACACAAAATCAATATAAGGAACTGTTGATATATTTCTAATGATAAAATAAAAAGGTGAAGATAACGAAAAGTGATCAATCTCATAACTCCTATAAACAATATAAAATAGATAGTCGGGCAAACACGGACCCCTAGATATACCAGAGGTGGGGTCAGGTGCTTGGGAGGAGTAAGCATACCCTGTCGACCGGTCACACTCACCGTGTTCCCTATATCATGATCAGTTAAATGGAGCTATCTGTAATCAAAATCAGTGCGCCAAAACCGGCCTAACAATCTGTATGAAACACGTCAGACAGCATTTGACCTAGTGATACGTTGTATTGGCAAACTAGATTGTTATAACGACCTTAGAATTTGTGAAATGCTGACTTTAAACGAGACTGTTGAAACCCCTGCACCAACAACGTGTTTGTCAGTAGCCTGTCTCGATTTAAAAACTGATCATATGCAGAACAAGCTTTTGTGTATTGAATCAGTTGAGATATATAAACACCATATGCAGGTGATAATGAAATATTGCTACATAAATATGGGAAGTTGACGATAGAAAGCTAAAATCATTAGGTGAGTTGTTAGTTTGCCATTAATATTTCTTTTCAATAAAAGATCCAAGTATGACGCAGAAGTGGATGACTCTTTTGGTGTCTTTTATTACAGTTTGTCCAACTCTTTATTTTGTATTGCTCATAGGAGTTATGAGATTGATCGCTGTTCATTATCTTCGCCTTTGATTTCGAGTTCACAGGGATATATCGAATCGACCTATGAATGAAAATTACCATTGTTAATAGATAAAAGGTCGTCGGTCTAAATGTCTAATTAAAGGCTACAGCAATATATCTTTCTTCTCACGTAGAAGTTTCTGAATAAATTCTGCTTCATATGAATATAGAAACAGGCCGTATAACAAAGGGAATTCCAACAGACTGTTGGAAAACCTGATCACCAAAGGCTACGTAGACATTGTCAATAAGGAACTCCAGCATATTTTTAATTCAAGAAGAGGAATTGTACCGCCTTACTTATTATAGTTTTGCGAGCTTGCATATTCAGGGTGAGATTCAAAATTCTGTTCTGCAGATGTAGCTGTCAAGACCGTGGTAACGCTCCGATTTACACAGGACGGGGTCTCTAAGATGTAAAAGAAAGAAAATGATACAAAAATATGATCATATTTACAGACATAATTGTTTGTAATGAAATATTTTTCATGGTGGTACCAGAAGCGATGGATAGAAATCCTATCTTGAATCCAGTCTGTTGAGTCCTCCTATCGCTGACAAAATGGAGTCTAATTGCACTTCCGGTAGACACGTATACTGGAAGTCCTGATGAATTGTAATAGTTCCCAGTAACTGTGCCCAGCAGTGAGTAGGCAGAAGTCTCACCTGTAGCGATTATGGATGTCTGATTTTACATTTAAGTTCATGAAATTGAAGAACTTACGGGTTTTGAGTAGAGAAACCGTGAGTTTGAACGCATCATAACTAAATCTTGTGAATATTCTATGTAAACCATGTAATATGTTCTTACCGTCATATATGTGCAAAAAATCACAGCAGCTCTCAAGGTCTATAGCTTCGAATATTAACTTAATGATATAGCTTTCGTTTGTCGTCCGTATGATCCAAATACACGACGAATCACTGAAATAAAGTTTCGTTTATAAGCATTTAAGATATGCAACATATATTTCATTAACAACAATTATAGCATACCAAAGGACAATGTTAGGTTTGTAAAGTAGAAGATCTGTACAGCATCGAAAAAATCTGAGACCCTTGCATGACTCATAGTCATGATTTACTGGTCAATAGTGTCACGCCTTAACCATTAAGACTGCCAGCAACGAACACTTAGAAGGACATAGAATGTATGTCTTAGTTATAATTTTCAGTTCCAAAGGAAGTCAGCCATTATCACGATAAAGTGCACTACCGAATATAAGACTAACCTGTCGTAATCAAATGGATAGTTTGGAGAAGTGACGTAATTAGTGATGTTCTCTGACGACAACAATGTATTGTCTCCGCAGGTATTGTTAACAACCGAGGGACTCAGTGTGGGCGCCGGGGCGGGGGCGGGCGGAATCCCTAAAATCATCAAAATCCTCATCATTGGTAAAATCCAAATATTATTCAACTATGACACTGATCTTCTGCAGAACAAGCTCTTGCGTATCGAATCAGTTGACCTAAACATCATATGCAGTTGATAATGGAATATTGCGACATTGATATGGGAAACTGACGATGGAGAAACCATGCTTCAGCTTTAAATACATTTGATATATCAATCAATGGGACGAATGAATTTGAGTTATCGTACCTATACCGGATTCCTAAACTTCACAAAAACCGTTACAAAGATACATTACTGGATTCAGTAAATGTTCTATCAAACCCCTAGTTTTGCTCGTCATGAAAATATTACCTGCTGCAAAGGAGAAATTTCAAACGTACGATGTCACAGCCTATTCCTCACGATGAATTGAATACTAGACGTTTTGACATCATAGACATCATGTATATCTAGTGATCAGTCATCCAAAAATCATTTTGTTAAACACCACTCTGATTTTATTCTGAACTTAAGATTAAATTGATGGCGGAGTTCCCCATTGACAACATCTTCGTAGTCTTTAGTGATTAGGTCTTCCAATAGTCTGTTGGAATTCCCATGAGCACAAATTGTTCTCCATTATTAGATGAACTATTTTTATATTCTTCCGAGACATAATTCATTTAAAAGCTTCTACACGAGATGAAAAATTATGTTTCTGTGGCCTTCAACTCGACATTTAGATATGAATTTATCGACAACGTTTTATCTATTAGCAATAATCATTTTCATTGATATGTTGATTCGATATATCCCTGTGATCTCGATATAAAAGACACCACACCGTCTTCTACATCCGTTTCAGACTTAGATAGTTTATTGAACATGGATGTTAACGGCAAACTAACTATTCAACTTTTATGACAAATTGGATGAATTCAACTTCTCCACCGTCAACTTTCGATGTTTATGTAACAATATCCCATTATCACCTGCATATGGTGTGTATGTTTCTCAACTGATTCGATACGCAAGAACCTGTTCTGTGTATGACCAGTTTTTAAAGCGAGGTATGCTTCTGACAAACATGTTGACGTTACAGGGATTTCTACAGTCTCATGTAAATTCAGCATTACGCAATTTTTATGGTCGGTATAACGATCTAATTTTGTCAATACAACCTGTCATTGTGTCAAATGCTGTCTGAAGTGTTTCTTACCCATTGTTAGGCCGTTCTTTACACATTGATATTTACTGCGGATTACACCGTTTAGCTGATCAAGATGTAAGGCTCACGGTGGGTGTGACTGGTCGACGGGGTATGTTTACTCATTCTAGGCACCTGAAACCACCTATGGTATATCCAGGTGTCTGTGTTTGCCCAACTCTTAATTTTGCATTCTTTGTGGGAGTTATGAGATTGATCACAGATCGTTATCTTCACCTTTTCATTCAAGAATTATGGCGGGGTATTTACAGACGTTAATTGTTAAATTTAAAGATATCACGTTATAGTAAAAATACTACTATTAAGCCATTCTAAATTTAACTTTATTCATAGCGTCTTCTTTGATCAGTTTAATCGAATGTCATGGGTACAGACAAACTATAAACTCACCCACTCTGTTGAAACTGAGCACGAAACCTCTATACAGGTTAACACTTCGTCTGTAGTACACGAAATAGGCATATTGCTGGCTGGTGCCCAGGACAACTGAGCCGGACTCGGTCTGGGCTTTATCAGACACTGTCCCCAAAACGGACGCCGTATTCGAATTGCCTGCATCATAAAATATATCTATAGATCTACATTTTGCTATCGATACCGAGACTTCTGTAAATTCCAAGGTTGTTACAAATATGGATATAGAAAAGTGAAAACTGTGGGTTGATTTTACCGTCGTATACTGTGAGTCCCCCAGGGTCTGACCCATACTCGTCATCTGTGTGCAGGATGCTGATGTTTAAATAATTCCCCGTGCCTACGTCTATCAGCCAATAACAGAAATCATTGCTGAAGAATAAAGTCATTATCATTACATTATTTTGACGCTTCTTTTCAACGAATATTAATGAAAGAGGAAAATCGTCTCTTAATAAAATGTTCATAAAATAAACAGCCACAAGTAAACAATTTCTAGAAACAATTCTAAGTGGGTATGTATTGTGATATCAACACTACATGTATTTCAGGTCAAGAAAGCTCATGAAATTCTCACTAAAGTCTGCATACCCCGAGTAAAAGTCTGGAAATGTTCCGAGTGTCAGCTGCAGACTTAGAGAAGTGGTCACTGTGATGGTATGCTGGGCACTCTGGGAATAGCAGGGGAATGCCTGCCTCTGTCCAAATACTGTGGGAGGAAGTCAGTTTCTGCTAAGTCATGATTATTCGTGGTACAATTTTCATGAGTGATATACGTTCTCCAATCTATAGTAACAACCCTAATGAATATAGAAATAATAATTCGTGAATTGAGGTATCTGTCCCGAAGACATAGAGGGATATCATTTATCAACTAGGAAGAGTTGTTTTAGCACACTGAAACGGATGTCTCCCTTTTCCATAGTATTTTAAAAACATTTTAGGGATCGTGGTTCAAAGTGGACAATTAAGAGTTACAGTAAATAACAGTCACCTATATGTACTTCAACCAAGGAACAGTGTTGTGAACATATGACAGTAAGTTTAAACTTAACAACATACCAAAGACCTATGTCAAAAGACAAAAGCGTTTTGCTCCGGACAACAAAAATACCCTCAAAATTCTATCATTTGACCTTTACATGATAGGTCAAAGTTCATAAAAATGACACACGACACATTGTCTTATCAACGTATACCCACTAACCAAATATCAAAGGTTTATGTCAAAAGAAAAAAGTTATGACCCGGACAAACTTTGTATGAGAAGAAGAAGAATTCACACTAAAACAGTATGTACCCCTTCTGCGAAGGGTATACATATATTTATATAATTCAACCACAAGAAAATGATGAATCTAAGACTATGCCAAGTGTTATTATACGATATGTTATCCAATTATATCATGACTACGATCAGTGTTATATGATATGATATCAAAATATATCATGACTGCGATCAGTGTTATACGATATGTTATCCAATTATATCATGACTACGATCAGTGTTATACGATATGTTATCCAATTATATCATGACTACGATCAGTGTTATACGATATGTTATTCAATTATATCATGACTACGATCAGTGTTATACGATATGTTATCCAAATATATCATGACTACGGTCAGTGTTATACGATATGTTATCCAATTATATCATGACTACGATCAGTGTTATACGATATGTTATCCAAATATATGATGACTGCGGCCGGTGTTATACGATATGTTATCCAATCATATCATGACTGCGATCAGTGTTATACGATATGTTATCAAAATATATCATGACTGCGATCAGTGTTATACGATATGTTATCCAAATATATCATGACTGCGATCAGTGTTATACGATATGTTATCAAAATATATCATGACTACGATCAGTGTTATACGATATGTTATCCAAATATATGATGACTGCAGCCGGTGTTATACGATATGTTATCCAATCATATCATGACTGCGATCAGTGTTATACGATATGTTATCAAAATATATCATGACTACGATCAGTGTTATACGATATGTTATCCAATTATATCATGACTGCGATCAGTGTTATACGATATGTTATCCAAATATATTTACATTTGCAACTGTTTTCTCCTACATAACACTATTACGAGCAATACGTATTTATTTCTGGATAAATCTACTACGGGGTCAACAGAGGTCACGGCTGTGCGTATGAACATTTGTTAAAAGTAGGTAACAGGTACTACTTTTACTAAGGCAATACACATCTAGCAATCGCTCTCACTTACTACAGAAATCTTTCAATAGATGAAATCAACACCACAAAATGTATTTACGGTTTTATTTGTATTCCAAGCAGTGGACTTTCATCAATAATTGATAAAAGCATAACTGTAAACAATGTCTTTAGTTACTAGCCTACTAGGCCTAATGTATGTCTAAAACTTCGTCTGCTACAACTTCACCTTGGTCATCGGTGATGCGGAATTGTACCTACTGCTAGACGATGACATTAGGCTTTAGCAAAAAGGTCGCTCACAGGATGTATGGCCGATAAGTCGTCAAAATGCATTAAGACCTACACACCACACTGCTTCCGTGCCACAGCAGCCATATTGCTTGATGTCGGTTTCCAAGTTTATGTCGGGACATCGAAGCGAGGCGTCGTTAAAAACCTATTACAAAAAATTATCGAGTCAAAAGAAGCGTTCAATGAGCTCATGTTTATTAACAATTACATATCCAAATCCAAACCGTCCCTTACCTTCGTGCAGTTCCACATTCTCTGCGATGTTCAGTTCTTTCCGGAGATTCATCTGAGCTGCGTCCTCTGTCGAGCTGTCCTGTCTATAAATAATTTGCCTACACCTGACGACTGCCGCACTGTTCTTCATGTTCCTCCATCTCAGTCTTCTGTTAACTCCGTAATATCCACAGAATATCTTTCAAAGTCGGTCTTCAACGTCTTCACTTTTCAAAAGTCAAAGCGCATCACAACTCTAAGTGTAACACTGCGCATCCCCGTTTAAATCATAATTCCCCCACCCCCTAAAATTAGACACATGGAAGAGTTTTCCATTATATACTCCCGAGTTAATGTATAAGTATATGTTGATATACTTGCTTTCTAGCGTCTTAATAATTACAACAGTTCTTCATTTTATAGAACTTTGTTTTGTGTTGTCGTCATTTTGAACATCTATGACGCTTCGTTGTGGACGTCAACAATTTGAAATGTATGGAAACGTGTTGTTAACACAATTCAGCAATGTTACCGACCAAAAATGTAAATATAAGTAATAAGGTATCATTTTAAAATATTTATCGGGATATAAATACGGGTTGGTACATGATCAAATTTTCCATAAAGCCCTTCGGGCTTTATGGAATTTGATCACGTGACCAACCCGTATTTATATCCCGATAAATATTTTTAAATGATACCTTATTTCTTAAATATCATGACTGCGATCAGTGTTATACGATATGTTATCAAAATATATCATGACTGCGATCAGTGTTATACGATATGTTATCCAAATATATCATGACTACGGTCAGTGTTATACGATATGTTATCCAATTATATCATGACTACGATCAGTGTTATACGATATGTTATCCAAATATATGATGACTGCGGCCGGTGTTATACGATATGTTATCCAATCATATCATGACTGCGATCAGTGTTATACGATATGTTATCAAAATATATCATGACTGCGATCAGTGTTATACGATATGTTATCCAAATATATCATGACTGCGATCAGTGTTATACGATATGTTATCAAAATATATCATGACTACGATCAGTGTTATACGATATGTTATCCAAATATATGATGACTGCAGCCGGTGTTATACGATATGTTATCCAATCATATCATGACTGCGATCAGTGTTATACGATATGTTATCAAAATATATCATGACTACGATCAGTGTTATACGATATGTTATCCAATTATATCATGACTGCGATCAGTGTTATACGATATGTTATCCAAATATATTTACATTTGCAACTGTTTTCTCCTACATAACACTATTACGAGCAATACGTATTTATTTCTGGATAAATCTACTACGGGGTCAACAGAGGTCACGGCTGTGCGTATGAACATTTGTTAAAAGTAGGTAACAGGTACTACTTTTACTAAGGCAATACACATCTAGCAATCGCTCTCACTTACTACAGAAATCTTTCAATAGATGAAATCAACACCACAAAATGTATTTACGGTTTTATTTGTATTCCAAGCAGTGGACTTTCATCAATAATTGATAAAAGCATAACTGTAAACAATGTCTTTAGTTACTAGCCTACTAGGCCTAATGTATGTCTAAAACTTCGTCTGCTACAACTTCACCTTGGTCATCGGTGATGCGGAATTGTACCTACTGCTAGACGATGACATTAGGCTTTAGCAAAAAGGTCGCTCACAGGATGTATGGCCGATAAGTCGTCAAAATGCATTAAGACCTACACACCACACTGCTTCCGTGCCACAGCAGCCATATTGCTTGATGTCGGTTTCCAAGTTTATGTCGGGACATCGAAGCGAGGCGTCGTTAAAAACCTATTACAAAAAATTATCGAGTCAAAAGAAGCGTTCAATGAGCTCATGTTTATTAACAATTACATATCCAAATCCAAACCGTCCCTTACCTTCGTGCAGTTCCACATTCTCTGCGATGTTCAGTTCTTTCCGGAGATTCATCTGAGCTGCGTCCTCTGTCGAGCTGTCCTGTCTATAAATAATTTGCCTACACCTGACGACTGCCGCACTGTTCTTCATGTTCCTCCATCTCAGTCTTCTGTTAACTCCGTAATATCCACAGAATATCTTTCAAAGTCGGTCTTCAACGTCTTCACTTTTCAAAAGTCAAAGCGCATCACAACTCTAAGTGTAACACTGCGCATCCCCGTTTAAATCATAATTCCCCCACCCCCTAAAATTAGACACATGGAAGAGTTTTCCATTATATACTCCCGAGTTAATGTATAAGTATATGTTGATATACTTGCTTTCTAGCGTCTTAATAATTACAACAGTTCTTCATTTTATAGAACTTTGTTTTGTGTTGTCGTCATTTTGAACATCTATGACGCTTCGTTGTGGACGTCAACAATTTGAAATGTATGGAAACGTGTTGTTAACACAATTCAGCAATGTTACCGACCAAAAATGTAAATATAAGTAATAAGGTATCATTTTAAAATATTTATCGGGATATAAATACGGGTTGGTACATGATCAAATTTTCCATAAAGCCCTTCGGGCTTTATGGAATTTGATCACGTGACCAACCCGTATTTATATCCCGATAAATATTTTTAAATGATACCTTATTTCTTAAATATCATGACTGCGATCAGTGTTATACGATATGTTATCAAAATATATCATGACTGCGATCAGTGTTATACGATATGTTATCCAATTATATCATGACTACGGCCGGTGTTATACGATATGTTATCCAATTATATCATGACTGCGATCAGTGTTATACGATATGTTATCCAATTATATCATGACTGCGATCAGTGTTATACGATATGTTATCCAAATATATCATGACTGCGATCAGTGTTATACGATATGTTATCAAAATATATCATGACTGCGATCAGTGTTATACGATATGTTATCCAATTATATCATGACTACGGCCGATGTTATACGATATGTTATCCAATTATATCATGACTACGGCCGGTGTTATACGATATGTTATCCAATTATATCATGACTGCGATCAGTGTTATACGATATGTTATCCAATTATATCATGACTACGGCCGGTGTTATACGATATGTTATCCAATTATATCATGACTGCGATCAGTGTTATACGATATGTTATCCAATTATATCATGACTACGGCCGGTGTTATACGATATGTTATCCAATTATATCATGACTACGGCCGGTGTTATCATATTCCCCAAATAAATGATTATCATGACTATGACTAGTGTCAAACCCCCAAATATGTAATGACAAAGCTTTTTTCACAAATATATCACGAAAATTGCAAAAGTATCGGCAACAATGGAATAATCTTATCCATTTTGAATCAGGTACATGGTCTTTTGATTATGTTTCAATTGCAAAACATTGTAACAAAATTAATTTCTTGTTTTTCATTTTATGGTATATAAAAATTGAGATACAATGTATATGGGCTTACTTGTCGGGTAAAGACTGAAATACTGTAAAGTAAATCCAGACTTTTCAACTCCATTGTCTGACGTGAATCTAATGTACAAATATTCTCCAGTACTTTCTACATAACGATTAGAGGTACTTCCGAATAAAGTCAGCAAAAGGTTTGCACCCAGTGTATTACCTGAAAAGATAAACACATCCGTTTGATTTTTGGAGTATCATTATATGCTCTTTTTACTTGATTAGGAACTACAATGTGTGCGTTGAATAAAATGATGGAAAACTCACATCTCGACCGGGCGTATTCTCGAGCACATGCGCCGAAATGAAAATAGTTTGCATGCTTTAGTCTTTATAATCATAATTCCAAATTGACGAAAACGTACATCATACAAATACAAACTGTGTTTTAAAGATTTTAATTGCAATGTTTTTTTTCAATATAATGACAAAATATTCCGATTTTTAGTAAAGGTTAATTGTTTTACTAACTACTCGGTCTGACTTTGGAAAGCAACTTGTGTTACATCTGATCAATATCTAAATAAATTTCTATCTAACAATTTCGAAACAAAAATATCCGTATGAGAAAACACCCACTGGCATTCCGCAGCTTTTTTACTGAATGTTGATTGAATTATTTGATAAAATAGCAAAACAGTTTAAGTGAATATGTCATTGATTATTATAAGCAAACAAATAACATAATAATCAAAATATACAAAATCAATTTGCTAAGACAATTTATATAGTGTATAAATGTATTAAAAAGGTGGCGTACAAAACAAGCCAGCGCCACAATGCAAAGGGCGGTTTTTCCTATGAGATATACACACCCTCTCTAGACTTGATATAGATAACGGGGTTTAAAGACCGCCCAAGCATACCGTCGTAAATCCGTATTTTGTCGAAGAAGGACTCGGTGTTGATGATGTTGAAGACCACGCCTACAGTAGAGGAAGTCGTTTCAGCTTGTATCAGCCACTGGCAATCGCTGGAACTAAACAACCAAATCAAGCCTATTCACAAATAATTATGGAAAACGTGGGCCATATAAACTTACGAACCGTTTTCTATAAAGGTTGGAAGAGATGGGTGTGAAAGTTGTGTACAATAACATTCACATACAAGATAACTTGGGAATTGCATAACTGTCATGGCTGTCAACATTTTGTTGTTTTACTTCCCAATCGAGAATTTTTTCCATCAGAGGTACGACTAATTTTGACTTATGCATGACATCCAATGTCTTAGTAGTTAGGGTTATTTATAATACCAACCACAACACAGGACCTCCGATCGTAAGGTCATATCCGAAATATCTGTAACTTTTATTTCTGATACCGGGCATTTAACAAAAGAACAGCCACTTCCTATGTAATATGAACGTGTTAGTCTAGACGTGGACTCGGGATCGGGAATCGAACCTGGGATATGCCGATTTAAAAAGGAATACAGGCTAGTAGGTCCCATTCTCTCAGCAGAGGGCGCGTTTACACACCTCTGTCAACAGTTAGAATCACGTGACAATATAATCAAATGAAATAAACAACAATTATTGTTTTCTTTCCCTATAAAATTCTATTAACAGCTGATACATCAAGATCTTTTCACAACTCACTGGCACTTTGTTAAGTACATTTCTACCATTTAGCTGTTTGTCTCTTATTTTACGAGTTTTATCATATTTTGTACAACTTTCCTTACTTCTGATTCCATGTTTACATGAAATCTCCACCAAGTGAATGTCCTACATTCACACGCAAATAACGAAGTAGTTCCAAATTGAGAATTAAAAAAACCAGTGATTTTAAACAGTTTACAGTAAGCATCAATTTAAATGCACCAAAAGCATTTCATAATGCAAGGTGAAGATGACTAAATATTTAGTCCAAAACATAAATGTTAGATATCAGAAACTTTTACAAGATTTCTGTAAAAAACCGTTGACAGAGGTGTAGTGCTCGTACCGCACGGAACTCTGGGTAGAAAATGTGTAGGTCCTTGTTTATGTAACTGTTATACCACTAGCCTGTTTCTATTACAGTCAAATGAGCTAATTCTTCCATTGCCGCAGTAGTTGTTTGCGATGTTCAATTGTTGTGCGACTGCTATGCACGACTTTCGTACGTTCAGCTGATGACAGGTTAAGAACGAGGAGCCTATTATATGCTAGTATATTCACGTGCCATTGTTGTAAGATAGTGGCATATCTGTAGTCCTATTAATAGTTAAATTATCGTAATGGACTATTACGACCTGAAGGCTTCAGGTGACCCCAAATTTGTAAGAAATTCAATGGTGTATTGCAACATAGTCGTGTAATGTTGTGGGGCATCACACGCCATCGAGAGCAATCTAGATTGCAAGAACGTTTGATCATGTCTAATTTGCATAGATATACAACAGTATTTCCATGGCAAAATAAACTAATTTCGTACGACACATCAAAAAGTAAGCAACTTTGTTCTCTCTCTCTCTCTCTCTCTCTCTCTCTCTCTCTCACACACAACAATCCTTTAAAGTTTTTTTCGTCCACCTGTTGTCGGTCATCAGAAAATTGGAATATTAAATTTGAGAGAAGTAGTTTGCTACACTTTACAAACCATCTGTTAGTGCATGTTGTAAACAGCCCACGTTTTGATTATAGTTCTGATACAACAAAAAGCACGTGCACTCTATGGTTAACACTTTTACAAGAAATATATCGATTGTTTTTTGTATGAAAATTTGTAAAGTTGTAATACGAGGGTTGTTAAAAAAGTTCGCGGAAAAGTTCCGTTGTATTCGCATCCCATGCCCGAGGCCAATAATATGTGTCAACTAAACTATGGGTAGATTATAATAAATATGCAAATATTTGATATACTTCGACGACGTTTAAGACTTATACAGCTAATTGGATATTTGAAAATTAGCTTCACGGAGCATGGTGTGTTTTGCATGTTTTCATAAAAAAGGTATTTTACGTTTTTGATTCATTATACTTTTTTTCATAACACGAAAATTCATGAAATTCAATATCACCAAAACACTGACAAGTCATGTTATAGACATGTTTTCTACAAGTGGATGAAATGATATGAAAAGTGCGTGAAATTGCATGACGCGTTTTATATAAAATGAGTGATGAACTTTTAGAAGATGGTTGACGTAAGAAACTGATATATTGTTACATGAACTCGCAACCCACCGCGTAAAAGTCATAGTATCTGTTTTAGCTTACAATTGTCTGAATTGTTAAAATCTAAATAAAATAAAACCCAGAATCCCAAGTACACTATAATTTTCTCGTTAATTTTCAGTGTTTGTGAAGTTTTCGAACAGCCCTCGTGCGTATATAATTATATATGTAGCATGTAAAAAGAATCCAGTACTTGATACAGTAAATATACCCAATAACAAAAGTCAATAAACACAAAACTCTGATAAACTTTTCACTGCTAACCCGTTCGGTTTTAACGCCTCTTCAGACAGCTATATGCAGTGATTATTAGTAAAATATAGTATATAATGGTTTTAAGTCTTTTACCTTGGATAGTTATAGGGGTAGTTTGGAGAGCTGATGATTATCGCAGACCCATGTTGAGCAGACAGCTGTAACGGCGTGCTGCACTGAGAAAAAGCTAAAAACACATGTAATGATTCATTTTATTTAGTACTAAATCATTTTTAAATACAGTCATCTTTTTTTTTCGAAAATATTCATTATTTGCTTTAATGATTTTTAACAACAAAACAACAACATGGTAATTTTCCCGTTAAAAGTAAAATTATTCTTAAGAGAATTTAAATGAGGTCTTTACGATTGGGATTTTTAAAATTGCATGTGTATAGCAACCGTACCTGTCCCAAAAGTGGCGGCGAGAAATAAAATCATCGTCACATCACTTATCTAAAAGAAGTAAAAATGCAGCAAGATTTAGTAAACATCCATTTGAAATTAAGGAATTAGGAGAGTTATAAGAAAATAACATAATTACAAACCTTGAATTTGCTAATTCCCTCCATGTTATTGGTAAGTAGTAAACGGCAAGACTTAAATCCATTGGTGATTGGGTCATAGCAATAAATCGATGGATATTTAATGTAATCCAGATTAGTAGTAGAGAGTTTAAAAGTAGGAGAAGATTTGTTTTGGTATGTTGAATCAATACACAACACAAAGAACCCGTGGCCCACAATGACCATTGTCCTGTATTATCACGTGAATGAAGCCCCCACAATATGAGTAGCTAACTATTACACTATACCTATTTGCTGAACTGAACAAATAAAATGTTTTACATTTCAAAAGACTAAATTACACTATGGGATATACTTAGAATCTGTACATGATATTTATCTATTAGTTTGTTGTTTAACGTCCCTTTGTAAAATTTTCAATCGTAGGCCTGCTTTAATTAAAGCGTCACAAACCTAGACCTGTACATGGTGCCCAGGGCTGTAGTAATGAGGGTTCTTTATCGTACCAACACTTGCCGCATCACGGGACCTCCTTTACCCAAAATAAGGACACTTCTTACTTCTGAATTCCGTGCGTTTGGTGAATTTTTACTTCTAAGGAGGCAAGGTACGACATACAATGTAGGCTCGAACCCACGAGATAATGTCAGAAAGCTCGGCCATAAAAATATTTATCTCAAGAATTAGCTACTAATAGTTACATTCCGAATAATATTCCCATTGTGTATTTACTTTTGATTTTCGGAGGCTCAGGACTTGTACGTGTCATGAGTTTATTAGCAACATTTATGCAAATTATTAAATTTTTTTATTAATGCCTCTCCAATACAGAGTTATGACATGGACAACAGGAATTGTGGTTACGGGGGCGCCACTTTATGAGGCAGTGGGTCCTGGATTTTACAGATTTTATGGGGCTTGACATATTTCTCCTATTAAGTCATTTGTACTATTTTCTATCATTTTAATGTTGAAATCAATAAAATGACTCAAAGTTTAAGGGGTTTTGGAAAAAATTAAATTCTTCCAATAAAATATTCAAGAAATCAAAGGAATTTGTCATTTATTTCTCTGGGAGTGGAAGAAATTATTGCTTCTTTTATCGTTTAGTACATTTTCCGAAACAAGATACCGCGATTTACCTTAAATTTGAAAATTTTAGGGGGGGGGGGGGGGGGGGTGCCGGCTGCGTCCCCTCTAAATCCGCCACTGGACATACATTTATGATTTTAAACACTCGTACTATGAGTAAGTCGTGACATGATATCTCGCAACAAACTTCTGGTGTGTTTATTTAGCATATTTTGTGATAAAAACTTAGAAGGCGTTTACCAATTAAAGCAATATCCGAGGAAAGGAGAGAGAGAGAGAGAGAGAGAGAGAGCGAGAGCGAGAGACTGTCGTCAAATCATGAATAACAAAAAATTATCATTTGCAAGCAATGATCAGTATCATGTTTTGTTAAGCTTTCAAAATTGTGAAAATACTTTAGATTCCCGGCACTTTTGTGACAACCAACATTACATATCACAAACGACAACATATACATGTATTAAGCACAAAAATGTGGATGAATTTTGAGAATATGACGAGATTTAAATGGAATAATACATAGTTAATTAACTACAAAACTTTCAACAGAACCATGTATATGCATGGTGATAAAGGTGTTCCACTCGGTATTGAATTATTTTAATGTTTTGATTCTATTACAGGTCATTTGATTGATGTTAAGAATTTCCAAATTTGTAAAAATAAAATAAAAATAAAAATATCTAATTCCCTTCTAGTTTTGTGAAAACCATTAGTATACAGTGTATCACAAATAACTATATATACTGCGCACAAAATATGAGGAAGTTTTTTACAACATATACTTTAGTGAGATTGAAATGGGACACTCCCATAGTTAACGACGTAACCTTAGATACAATCAAGTACTTGTGTAGTGATAAAGATGTCTAACTCAGTGTTAATTGTTTTTATTGATATGATGCTATTGCTGGTCTGACGGGTTTCATGCAATATTGTTAAGCCGTTCTTTACATATTGATTTTGACTATGGATTACTCCGTTTTCTTGATTAGGATGTAGGGTCCATGGCGGTCAACACGGGATGCATACGCTTAGTTACCTGATCGTTTCAATGGGTCCCTGTTTGCCCTAGATTCTCAATTTTGAGATTATTTATGAGATTGACCACTGTTCATTATCTTTACGCATCTAAAACCATCATATATTTTCATTATTTCCCTGTAATCCTGTTGATTATGACGTAATTGATACTAAGATTTTATGGACAAAATCAAAATATACATTCGCCTTTCATTTCCACCCCAAATTCCTTCAAATAATGTATATATGGATTCCCCTTTTCTCTAAACTTAGTTCTACAAATTACCGAGAGAATAATTTGTATGCAAAAGGTCAGATCACTCAAGTTAGTTAAAGTTTTAGATCTTTAAGTACTGTATAGAAATAATAGATTAACGATAATGCAGATAATACATGCGCATTTATGACAACTTTTATTGGTTTTGTGTTTAAAACTATTCCTTGTCTTTTCAATGTATTTATATCTGGGTTTGAATAGATAAATAGGGATGTGAAAACCTAACCCATATGTGTTTATTATTCTTCGTCCTTGACTTCTTATTTCATGTCCCAACACTTTTAACAAAGCCAATCTCTTCCTTTAATGATTTAAATAACAGCAGAAAACGCATACGAAGAAAACGTCTCAAGCAATGGACAACTATACATCTGATCCGCAGGAGAAAGTCCGGGAATGGAACAGTGAGCTTGTCAGGAGTCTTGTTCCCAATAACGTCATTTTGTCTCTATATATGTTCACAGGCTTGGTGGGAAATTCCACTGTGATTTTTATTTACGGATTTAAGATGAGAGGAAACAAGGAGGACAGATACTTTATACCATTCCTTGCCACGGCGGATCTGTTGGCCTCTCTTGTGTGCGCGTCATTTGGTATCGCTCAGAATGTGATGCAGGCTACATTTGATGATGAACATTTGTGTAAAGCCTGGTGGTTCTCTGCAGGTTTCACCACATTAACATCGGTGTTTTTCCTTCTCATCATTGCTGTGCACAGGTATTTAAAAGTCTGCAAACCCCTGGGAAAGCAGATGACATTGAAATGGAAAAGAGGTGCCCTGTGTGTAGGTTTAACAGTTGCCTTTACACTCTCTGTTCCCATGTCTCATTTTTATGGATCGGAATCCTTTCTGAATGACGAGAGGCAGATCCATGGACTTCGATGTGGCAGACTGAGTACCACAAACAAAACTGGATCTTTGATTTTCGGCGGTGTCATCGTTCTTACAGCAATTACTCTCATTGTAGCTCTCATTTGTTTGTATTCTAAAATAGGATACACTATTTTGGAGCATTTTAAATACACGAAGACTGTTGGCAAACGCGATAAAATTGACCACTCTCAAAGCGGGTTATCTAGCAGTGACGACCCCCTTAGTGATACTGAACATGAAATCCATTCCATTGAGACGGATAATACCGGATTTTCGGCAACGTATACCTCTCAAGCTTTCGAACATCCAACAGGAAATATACAAACAAGGAATATCGAACACAGGGGAAATCCGTTACCTAAACTATCGAGTACTAAGCGTCGGAAAAACAGAAAAGTTGTGCATAAATTTACTTTAATGTTTATGCTTATAACTATTATATTTCTGATTTGTTACATCCCTAAAGTTATCATCATGCTACTGGAGGCAAGCAATACGAAATTCTGGGAGGGATTCACAGATTCCGGAAGATCTGGCGTGTTGTTTGTGTACAGAATATACATTTTAAACACTGTTACCAATCCATTCATCTATGCATTCCTTGACAATAAGTTTACAAAAGAAATAAAGGCATTTTGTAAATCGTGTAAGAAACTGTAAAAAGAAACCAAACTATGTGCATTATTTATTTACATGTCTTTGTTTCTATTGAGGACAATTCATACAAAAAAGAACACCAAGGAAATATAAACTTAATAGAATCTTAAAATGTGTGTAGAAAACAGTTTTAAAAGCGCATTGCTAACATTTTGTTTATATACATATATATGTAATTCGTCATGCAAGTTTTTAATTTTTGAAGATATAAAAATACAAGGTTTGTATTTTACATGTATGTCGCCTACCGTTATCACGTGTCAGTGATTCTTTCATGATTCATCTGTATTTTTTCCAGTTTATTCATAAATTTCACCGGAAGAATAGGATTGACTGGTAGTTATCCATTCCAAGTGGTCTGCATTTAGTATCTCTAAACTCCTTATCTATTGAAAATTCTAACCATTCACCTACAACACTGTTCTTGGAAGTAATTACTGCAAGGTCTGATGACCAAAGCGCGCGATAAAGTCTGAGCTGAAGCTGTACATTCTCCGGCCTTGCCTGCAAGCGGGTTGATTGGTAGCTGCAGAACTGTAGCTCTCTGAAAAAATATTGGGACAGATCAGAGAGCTACGGATCCACTCCTTATAAAAACCTTCAATTTACGGCGCACAAGAATGTGCACGGTTGAGGCCTTATATCGCTATAGTCTTGCAACGCCGTCTCATAAATATAAAATAAAAGAATTCCTAACATATTTTCCTACTATATATGTATCCAGATATACCTTCTGATATTCATAAGGGCCTCCTTCGCCGAGTGGTTAGATCACGCTCAAAATCACACGGCCTCTCACCTCTGGTAAGTGAGAAAGTTTCTCAGTTTACTTTCGAAAGGTCGGTGGTCTCTTCTCAGGTACATTGTATCTGGGTTCTCTCTTCCACCTATAAAATCTGGGCGCCACCAGATAACTAAAAAATTGTTGAGTGTGACGGAAAACAGCAGAAAACAGCAGAACAATCAATATAATATTTATAAAAGTCCCATACGACCTGAAAACTCCCGAGCTTGCCGGAAAGACCCAAAAAGTTCAATCTATAAATGCAAGGTGAAGATAACGAACAGTGATCAATCTCATAACTCCTATAAGCAATAAAAAATAGATAGTTGGGCAAACACGGACCCCTGGACACACCAGATGTGGGGCCAGGTGCCTAGGATGAGTAAGCATCCCCTGTTGACTGGTCACACCCGCCGTGAGCCCTATATCTTGATCAGGTAAACGGAGTTATCTGCAGTCAAAATCAGTGTGCCACGAACGGCTTAACAATCGGTATGAAACACATCAGACAGCATTTGACCCAATTCGAGGTTAAAAATGTTTGGTCACAATCCCAGAAGGCCTTCATTGAATATATGTCATAGGATAGAATTGAGATAATTTAAAAGTTCGTAATCTGAGATCGATGAGATGTGACTTTGCAAGATCTCCGACATCTTTAATGAGGGACTTCTAAGATGGTGAGAAGAAACTTTTCTTGACAAATATGCAGCTTTTTCACACGTTTTAATCATTAGAGCTCTCACTACGATCTAGCACTTAGCACTGGCTCGCTATTTTGTGAATGCTGAAATGTTTATATTTACATGTAATTGTACCCCTAAAAATACATGGATGAAACCCATTTCCCTAGGGAACATTTCTGGATCCACTCATATTCATGTAGCAGCATTCTCTCTAACGATAGTTCCGTCAATACATTATCCAGTTGGAAATTTTTTCTTCCATCAGAAAAAGTATTTTCCATCCGTTCGAAATAATAATTCGACATTTTAAGATATCACTATATCTTACCAACTAGATAAAAACTTGACAATTATTATATGCATGTTCCTGGTATAATTTCAGACGGGGTTGCTTTTGCACCATCTGAGGAATTTCTTGACCAGGGAGAGAAGGTTCTTTTTTCATTACGTAGAATATCGGAGACTATGATTGTACTTTCTTCGATGCCCCTTGACACTGCTTCCAATGGACTTGATTTTTATGATTGTATTTAACGCGTCCCATTCAAGGATTTTTTACTCATATTGATCCCAAAATCACTAACTGTAGGTAACTTGGTATCAATGTTGATCAATGCATGACCCCCAAGGCCGCAGCAGTGAGAATTTCTTTATCGTGCCAACGCCTACCATAACACTGAACCTCTGTTTTAAAAGGTAAGATCAAAAAGACCAGTGACATTCACTCCTAATGCAGGGGACCGGTCGCGGTAGCTCAGTGGTAGAGCGTTCGCTCCGTAACCAGGAGGTCATGCGTTTGAGCTCCGCTCGTGCCATGGCCACGTCAAACATACATGTAGGTACATGTACATGTAGTGACTGCTCCATAGCGAAGCGCTCAGGATTTAGAAGCGAAAATCACGGGTCTGTCGAATATGACCTTAATTTATTAATTAATTGTGTCGAGACAGGCGTTGGCACGTTAAAGAATTCTGCTATGACCCTGAGCGCTAAGTACTGAACTATGGTACCTCACCCTACAGCTGGTGAAGTCTCAGTATGAGGGGAAAATTGTCAGTGGGGTGTAAAACAAACACTACCTAATGTAGGGTGAATCATTAGTACTTTTTCTACTATCGTAGCCAAAAGCATTTGTTTTGATATCTTCAGTTATTTCCTTGTTCATGCAATTGTCAAAGGAATTAAAGTTACTGAACGAAACTGAGAAAAAATAGAGTTCAATAGGTGTCTGGGCTCTGCCTTACATACATGTATTACGTATTCTTAATGTTTAATCTAGCATTCATTACCATGCGTCATACACTGTGCACGATTTCAAGGTGACAATTCTTAGCTGCAAATGTTAATAGCGTGGTATACTTTATAAATTTTATTTCGAAAAAAAAGTAGATACGGAATCTACGACTGTTATTGATAAGAAGCCTGTTATAAAATTTCATCCTATCTAAAAGTCTGATGGTGTATACTCTTTTTATATCGTAAAATATATAAATAAACATATATTTTTCATATCATTTATTTACATGACATGCTTTTTTTAAACATTAGTTTTTGTGATTCTTCATTTTTTGAAATGCAGTGTAAATATCGTTTTACATTTTTAAATTTTCGTTAAATTTCCTATATTGTTAAATAACATTTTTCTGTTCCATTATATCATAGATCTTCAGTAATATATTCTTTTAATGTTCGTAAGTTTTCTATCTCTGTTTTGACTCCTATATGTTGAAGGAAACTTCTATTTGCGCAGGTAAAGAGGTGGTCACATTTCCATACGTAGTTTGACAATGTTTTCCGAATGCCACATATTAGCGACTTCCCATTTCTTTTATTTGAGGGATGGCAAGGCTACACTGATATCTAATCAAAATCATGCTCCCTATCTGTGCCATTATATAGCTCATCTTAATTAAATTTGCATAGATATGTCATATTCTAAATTGAAGAGACCTTTTATTACAGTAAAATTGCCTAATCTAAACATATCTATCGAACACAATATGATACTAAACTTGAAAAGAAAACTCCTTTATTACATACACATTTAAACAATCGGTAGAGAGAAAACGTAGTATCGAGCGTTTGCGCGTGTCAAACGCAGCGCAAGTGATGCATATCCATGAATAACTAAATCGAATAAATTACTTTGAACCAGGAAGCTCTTATTACAAAGTAACGGCGAAAATGGACAACAGTACGTATTTATCGGAGAAGTTAGATGAGTGGAATGGTGAACTAGCCAGTGGTTTAACCCTGAATAATGTGATTTTGTCTCTGTATATTGTAACAGGTTTGTTGGGAAATTCTACAGTGATTCTGATTTACGGATTTAAGATGAGAGGAAACAAGGAGGAGAGATACTTTATTCCATTCCTTGCTACGGCGGATCTATGGGCTTCCTTGGTTTGCGCTTCTTTCGGAATCGCTCTCAACATGATGCAGGCCGAGTTTAACAACACGCACCTGTGTAAAGCCTGGTGGTTCTTCGCGGCGTTCACTACTTTTACGTCCATCTTCTTTCTTTTGATCATTGCCGTACACAGGTATCTCAAAGTCTGTAGACCTCTTGGAAAACAAATGACTCTGAAATGGAAAAGATTTGCTTTAAGTTTGGGTTTGATACTAGCGTTTTTACATGCTGTACCTATGGTTCATTTTTATGGATCAGTTCCCTTTCCTAATGATGTGGAGGGGATCGTTGGACTACGGTGTAGCAGGCTGAAAACCACCAACAAAACAGGCTCTTTGATCTTTGGAGGGGTTGTAGTCATTACAGCAGTTACAAGCATTATTACGCTTGTTTCTCTCTATTCCAAAATTGGATACACTATTCTTGCACATTTCAAATATTCTAAAACCGCATGCAAACCTGCAACCAGTTCGGACACAGAAAAATCCAGCAGGATCGATCACTCTCAGGTCACAATCCCAAGCAGCGACGTGCCACTTAGTGACACAGAAAATGGAACTTACTCTATCGAGACGGACAACACTGAATTATCCGAATCGTTACCTCCTCAAACGTCTATAAAACCAACAGGGAAAACTCTTACAACAAATACAACAAAACTTGAAGGAAAAGTGAATCCTCATAAGTCAAGTGCAAAGCGGAGAAAAGAAAGGAACAACCAGCGAGTTGTACACAAATTCACTCTGATGTTTATGCTCATCACGATAATCTTCCTCATTTGTTACATCCCAAAGGTTATCATCATGTTACTAGAGGCCAGGAACCCGAAGTTCTGGGAGGAGTTTTCAGATTCTGCTAGAGCTGGCGTGCTGTTTGTGTATAGGATGTACATCATAAACAATATTACTAATCCAATCATTTATGCATTCCTGGACGAGCAATTTGCTAAAGAAATCAAGTCGTTGTTTAAAGTTTGCAAATAAGAAACAGCTTGCCCGAATACTTTATGCTTTTGTTTCATTTGATATGCATGGATAATCCATCTGTTTAATACCACAAACATTTTATTTTTATACTACCATTGGTTTTTTATTGGGTTTTTTTTAGTTCTAATTTAGTGAGCTATATATATATATATATATATATATATATATATATATATATATATATATATATATGGCAAGATTCAATCAACTATAATTCCAATGTTACTTATTACAATTGTTTTGATTGGACAAAAATAAAGCTGAACAAGAGTTTATACATCAATAAATCCGAAAACGCGATGTATTCATACACGCCTGAAAAAAAAATAGTGCGGGGAAACTATTCAAATTTTTGCAATGGTTAATAAAGTGAGTGAATTGGAATTATAAGAATCAAACATTCTTTTTGAAGAATTTATCGATGTGTAAACTCCGGACATTTTACTCACAAACTTAACATAAAAGTGCTTCACAATGTCATATATCTTCTTTTTAAACTTTAATACTTTTTCAAATTTGGAATGGAAGAATTTATAAGATATCAATTGATTTTTCTCAGTCTTTGTTTTAAAATTGAACTGGATTTATATTCAATTATGTTCTATGTCAATACATCTATTTCTAAAATAAAATCAATACAAATTTTTTTCCCAACTGTTGATGGTCATAATTATGGGATACATATACTTAACACGATGAAATATATATATATATATATATATATATATATATATATATATATATATATATATATTCACGTGACATATCTTCTTTGTCTTCTTTGTTTTACTTCCGATTTAAAGAAAAAAGAGGGATAGTTTTAATTTGATGAAGTGTCGTAATTTCCGATAATGTGTTAATGGTGGGAGCGAAATACTTGCAATAATGTGTTGAGTTACGTATTATTATACGAACACGAATATAATCAAAACCTATACGTGTTTCTTTAATACATGTAGGTGTAAATATGAATATTAAAATGATAAAAAGGCCCATTGCATTTAATGATATCATAAACAGTTTTAAACAAGTAAAATTAAATGTTTAAAGTTGTAAGAGTGCATACATATATCATCAATGTAATAGAAAACCCGTTGAATTATACAGTATATCATCAACAGTTCCAAATTAGTATGTATGTAATTAAACGTTTAAAGTTTTGAAAATACATATTTATGTATTTATTTAAGGATTATTCACCTTTGAACCGCTTCACTCAGGTCAGCGTTACAAAGATACACAAGAGCTTGTTCTGTGGATTGTCAGTTTTTACATCCAGACAGGCTACTGACAAACAAGTTGATGATAGAGGGGTTTCCACAATCTCGTTTAAAGGTAGCATTTCGCAAATTCTATGGTGGTTATAGCGATTTAGTTTGCCAATACAACCTATCATTGGGTCAAATGCTGTCTGACGAGTTTTATACCGATTGTTAGACCGTTCGTGGCACTCTGATTTTGACTACGGATAACTCCGTTTACCTGATCAAGATATAGGGCTCACGGCGAGTGTGACCGGTCGACAGGGGATGCTTACTCCTCCTAGACACCTGATCCCACCTATGGTGTATCCAGGGGTTTGTGTTTGCCCAACTATCTATTTTGTATTGCTTATAGGAGTTATGAGATTGATCACTGTTCGTTATTTTCACCTTTCATCAGTGCTGCGATGTTAATTAATTAAAAAAGCAGTGATGCCATGGGTTGCTGAGAGAACGTGTTCCCATACCAAGTTAGATTGTAAAATATAAACTTTTTCCGTATGCTCAATCAATCAAACTCCGTGTTTCAAGTAAAATTCAATGATATATACCAATATTTATCATATTCTTGTCATTGTTATTATCATTATAATCTCTATTGCTATTTTAGATTTTATCAATATGACGTAGAACCGGAATTTTGACATCACAAGCATGGCGTTTTGCTGTAATTTTCAATATTTTGGCAAAACGCATATTTTTCACTCAATGAAAGGCGGAGGTAACGAATAGTGATCAAGCTCATAACTCCTATAAGCAATACAAAATAGAGAGTTGGGCAAACACGGACCCCTGGACACACCAGAGGTGGTATCAGGTGCCTAGGAATAGTAAACATCCCCTGTTGACAGGTCACACCCGCCGTGAGCCCTATATCGTGATCAGGTAAACCGAGTTATGCGTAATCATAAATCGTGTGGCAAGAACGGCCTAACAATCGGTATAAAACACGTCAGACAGAATTTGCCCGAATGATAGGTTGTATTGGCAAACTAGATCGTTATAACGACCGTAGAAGTTGCAAAACGCTGACTTTGAACGAGACTGTTGAAACCCCTGCACCATCAACTTGTTTGTCTGTAGCCTGTCTCGATTTAAAAACTGATCACACGCAGAACAAACTCTTGCATATCGAATCAGTTATAACTTATTTGTCAATGCGAACAATTAGGATTACTAGTTTTTGTAATGATTCGCTTGTATTATCAAAGATTTAATAAAATGAAATTTTGAACTGCTTTCAAACTGTTACCAAGGATAGGAAATGTTTCCTGTTTTTTGTGCATTGAACTAATACCAAGACAAGGCTATATTATGCATGAACAAGGTCCTGAAGAACCCGATAATTCTATCAAATTTTTTTTATAGATAAATTCCCTTGATAGCGAATACATACATTAATATAGGTATGTAAGATTTAAAACGTACATGATTTGACGAGATTGTAACTGAACATCATCATACAAGGAAGTAAAAATAAATTGAGTAATACTTGTTGGACGGGTAATACGATTTACAACTTCATTCACACTGTTAACGTTGACTCGATTTCCTTCCGCTATAGTAATATAAACATGTGCATGTACAGTAGCGTGACAAAAGTAAATTCCCATGTACAGTAGCGTGACAAAAGTAAATTCCCATGTAGAGTAATATTGACAAAAGTAAGTCCCAATGTGATTGTTTTCCTATAAAGTTTATATTGTAAATAATCTTTTCATAAAATCATCCTGATGTATGAATTGTTCTGAAATAAGCAATCAATTGAAAATCCAACGCTTTTCTTTCTGGTGACTTTTCCGAGATTTTATTCAAATTAAAACGATAAAAATATGATATCACGAAAGAATAAAAGAAAAAATATTGCTTTGTACTAATCATATGGGTAATTTTTTCCTAGGAACTTCATTTTGGCCAAGAAGTGGTTGCCGTTTACTTTTGATTGATTCTGTCATGCTGATTTAGTAATTTTAAAAGTATTGTAAACAAAAAAGATGTCAACAATTTAGCGGAAGTTCAAGGTAGATGAAACACAACTGCACCATTACTTGGCCTTTTGCTATTGTTGTTTGGTTAGTTGAATTTTATGACTTTGATTTAAGATTTTTGATTCATTTTTTGTATTTATTGAATTATAAATTTCACATGCGAAAATATACATGTCCAGAAATTTGAGATATTTGAATACAAGACGTAAAATCCCTAATATTTAAGTGAAAAAGAAATTAGAAACACAGCGATTCCTTCAGTTTAGAAACAAATACTCTGTCAAAGAATGCGTATATAAAAGGGTTTGTGACATTGTTGATGATGAACATTCTATAGACAAACAACACCACAGGTCGTGTAGTTTCAGAGAGCTCCTCCCAGAAGTTCGGAGAATTGGCCTCCAGAAACATAACTGTAACTTTTGGGATATAACAAATCAAGAAAATAAGAGTAATAAGCATAAACATGAAGGATATTCTTATCAATGTCCTTTTGTTTATCTTTTCATTTTCTATTTTATGCTTATGACTTCCTCCTGAGCAATCTTTCTTTTGTTTTTTATCACAATTTTCAATTTCATTTGATGAATGAAAGATGACATGCTCCATTTTGGTTTGGCTGTTTTGTTCTGCTTTATTTCTACTTTCCTCGGGAATTTGGAATTCGTCTACAGTTCCCAAATTAGTATTTCTAATTTCTGTAGGTTTGTGCCTCGAATGTCTGAAATATGCATGAATAGCCAAGCCAATCTTTAGATATATCAATATCAATGTAGTGATCGTAACAAAAGCTACAGCAATGAGAATTGATCCATAAATCAGTGACGTTACTTTGTTGACGTCGTCCATCCTACTACAGCGTTTTCCTGTAATATTCCTGACTCGGTCATGAAACGAAACAGTTCCATAGAAATACGGCATAGGAATAGAGAGAGACAGAGAAGACACTGTTACCATCATCAAGGCGAGTCGTCGACATTTGAAGTCCATACTTTTCCCGCGATATGTACAGATCCTCATTCGCCTTTGGATGGCAATAACCACTAGTAATAACATCGACAAGAGGGTCGTGAATCCCGCGAAGAACCACCAAGATTTGCAGAGAATTGTGTTGTGAAATGTCGCCTGATTCAAGTTCAGAGTCATTCCAAAGGATGCACAAACAAACGCCGCAAGTAGGTCTACAACGCTTAGGAACGGTATGAAATACCGCTCTTCTTTTTTCCAAAGTTTGGAACGCAGGTATGTTAATATGACACAGCCATTTCCACTGACTCCAACTATTACGTAAATGAACAAAATTATATTGTTTGGTACTAATTTCATTGCAAGCTCCTCGTTCCAGATATCTAGACTAATATTCATGGTGTTACACAGATTAAGTGAGAAGGTTCGACTCATTCTGGACATAAATATTATGTCTTGTTGTTTCAGATTCACGTTATTATCATGTGTTTGGTTCAGTCTGACTCCGTGTGTGACTACCAGGTTTTTTTCTTCAATCCATGCATTGTAAAAACGGTATGCAACTAACCGGATATATTGACGTACTGTGCATAAGATTGCCGCTTAATCAGTGTGTATGTCATGACAAATTTAAAACTTTGAAATATTACAACAGTGTTTATTTTTTAGCAATCATATGATCGTATCAAAATCACTCACCAGACATACTGTTTATTCTAAATACGGGCGTTTAAATGTTGAAATATTTGAAGAAAATATATTCACATCAAACTCGTCTGGTGATATACGGTGTAGTTTGTTCAGCTCGCTGGTTTTTCCCCCTCAATATCAATGGAAGGTGGAGGTATAATATTATGAAATATTCAAGTATTGTTGATGTTTATGTTATTGATATCGGAATGTGATTTAGTTTTAAAGTATGTAATTTACTGGAATTGAGTTAAGTATTATGTATACAGTATGTCAGTGCTGGTATGAAAACACTGTAATACGTCCACGTTTCAGTTGATAGAATAGATTTGAATGAATCTTTGAAGTGTAAATGTGTGTGTGTGTGTGTGTGTGTGTGTGTGTGTGTGTGTGTGTGTGTGTGTGTGTGACGGGGGGGGGGGGGGGGGGGGTATAGGGCCAAAACATGAAATTGTCCACAACTCCTCGGAAATTCAATATGTTAACATAAATCATATTCAAAGTGATGATTCAGAAACCATCGCTTGATTGAATTTATATGTTTGTATTTCTATAAATATAAAACATAATATATATTCTAAAACATCTTTAGACATTACGAAAACAAGGAAATATACATCCGAAGAAAGGAAGTAGTCTCTTGTTCCTAACACCATTCATAAATTAGACATTGATTCAAGTGGCTTTATATGTGTAGTATACGTATGTCCACGTGTCTGTGTATCTACCTATATATTGTATCTGAATGATGTCTAGTGTTTATTGTCTGTGTATTTATATCGTATACGATTATTATTTGAATATTTGTGTGTCTTTATTGTATCTTGACTGATATACAAACGTCTATATGTCTATAATGTGTCTGATTAGTAGTCTGTCTGTCTATAGTGTGTCTGATTAGTAGTCTGTCTGTCTATAATGTATCTGATTAGTAGTCTGTCTGTCTATAATGTATCTGATTAGTAATCTGTCTGTGTATAATGTATCTGATTAGTAGTCTGTCTGTGTATAATGTATCTGATTAGTAGTCTGTCTGTCTATAATGTATCTGATTAGTAGTCTGTCTGTGTATAATGTATCTGATTAGTAGTCTGTCTGTCTATGATGTTTCTGATTAGTAGTCTGTCTGTCTATAATGTGTCTGATTAGTAGTCTGTCTGTGTATAATGTGTCTTATTAGTAGTCTGTCTGTCTATGATGTATCTGATTAGTAGTATGTTTGTCTATAATGTGTCTGATTAGTAGTCTGTCTGTCTATAATTTATCTGATTAGTAGTCTGTCTGTGTATAATATGTCTTATTAGTAGTCTGTCTGTGTATAATGTATCTGATTAGTAGTCTGTCTGTCTATAATGTATCTGATTAGTAGTCTGTCTGTGTATAATGTGTCTGATTAGTAGTCTGTCTGTGTATAATGTGTCTGATTAGTAGTCTGTCTGTGTATAATGTGTCTGATTAGTAGTATGTCTGTCTATAATGTATCTGATTAGTAGTCTGTCTGTGTATAATGTGTCTGATTAGTAGTCTGTCTGTGTATAATGTGTCTGATTAGTAGTCTGTCTGTGTATAATGTGTCTGATTAGTAGTATGTCTGTGTATAATGTATCTGATTAGTAGTCTGTCTGTGTATAATGTGTCTGATTAGTAGTCTGGCTGTGTATAATGTATCTGATTAGTAGTCTGTCTGTCTATAATGTATCTGATTAGTAGTCTGTCTGTGTATAATGTGTCTGATTAGTAGTCTGTCTGTCTATAATGTGTCTGATTAGTAGTCTGTCTGTGTATAATGTGTCTGATTAGTAGTCTGTCTGTGTATAATGTATCTGATTAGTAGTCTGTCTGTGTATAATGTATCTGATTAGTAGTCTGTCTGTGTATAATGTATCTGATTAGTAGTCTGTCTGTGTATAATGTATCTGATTAGTAGTCTGTCTGTGTATAATGTGTCTGATTAGTAGTCTGTCTGTGTATAATGTATCTGATTAGTAGTCTGTCTGTGTATAATGTATCTGATTAGTAGTCTGTCTGTGTATAATGTATCTGATTAGTAGTCTGTCTGTGTATAATGTATCTGATTAGTAGTCTGTCTGTCTATAATGTATCTGATTAGTAGTCTGTCTGTGTATAATGTATCTGATTAGTAGTATGTCTGTGTATAATGTATCTGATTAGTAGTCTGTCTGTGTATAATGTATCTGATTAGTAGTATGTCTGTGTATAATGTATCTGATTAGTAGTCTGTCTGTCTATAATGTGTCTGATTAGTAGTCTGTCTGTGTATAATGTATCTGATTAGTAGTCTGTCTGTCTATAATGTGTCTGATTAGTAGTCTGTCTGTCTATAATGTATCTGATTAGTAGTCTGTCTGTCTATAATGTGTCTGATTAGTAGTCGTCTGTCTACAATGTATCTGATTAGTAGTCTGTCTGTCTATAATGTATCTGATTAGTAGTCTGTATGTGTATAATGTGTCTGATTAGTAGTCTGTTTGTCTATAATGTGTCTGATTAGTAGTCTGTCTGTGTATAATGTATCTGATTAGTAGTCTGTCTGTGTATAATGTATCTGATTAGTAGTCTGTCTGTGTATAATGTATCTGATTAGTAATCTGTCTGTGTATAATGTATCTGATTAGTAGTCTGTCTGTCTATAATGTATCTGATTAGTAGTCTGTCTGTGTATAATGTGTCTGATTAGTAGTCTGTCTGTGTATAATGTGTCTGATTAGTAGTCTGTCTGTGTATAATGTGTCTGATTAGTAGTATGTCTGTGTATAATGTATCTGATTAGTAGTCTGTCTGTGTATAATGTGTCTGATTAGTAGTCTGTCTGTCTATAATGTGTCTGATTAGTAGTCTGTCTGTGTATAATGTATCTGATTAGTAGTCTGTCTGTCTATAATGTATCTGATTAGTAGTCTGTCTGTGTATAATGTGTCTGATTAGTAGTCTGTCTGTGTATAATGTGTCTGATTAGTAGTCTGTCTGTGTATAATGTGTCTGATTAGTAGTATGTCTGTGTATAATGTATCTGATTAGTAGTCTGGCTGTGTATAATGTGTCTGATTAGTAGTCTGTCTGTGTATAATGTGTCTGATTAGTAGTCTGGCTGTGTATAATGTATCTGATTAGTAGTCTGTCTGTCTATAATGTATCTGATTAGTAGTCTGTCTGTGTATAATGTGTCTGATTAGTAGTCTGTCTGTCTATAATGTGTCTGATTAGTAGTCTGTCTGTGTATAATGTGTCTGATTAGTAGTCTGTCTGTGTATAATGTATCTGATTAGTAGTCTGTCTGTGTATAATGTATGTGATTAGTAGTCTGTCTATGTATAATGTATCTGATTAGTAGTCTGTCTGTGTATAATGTATCTGATTAGTAGTCTGTCTGTGTATAATGTGTCTGATTAGTAGTCTGTCTGTGTATAATGTATCTGATTAGTAGTCTGTCTGTGTATAATGTATCTGATTAGTAGTCTGTCTGTGTATAATGTATCTGATTAGTAGTCTGTCTGTGTATAATGTATCTGATTAGTAGTCTGTCTGTCTATAATGTATCTGATTAGTAGTCTGTCTGTGTATAATGTATCTGATTAGTAGTCTGTCTGTGTATAATGTATCTGATTAGTAGTCTGTCTGTGTATAATGTATCTGATTAGTAGTATGTCTGTGTATAATGTATCTGATTAGTAGTCTGTCTGTCTATAATGTGTCTGATTAGTAGTCTGTCTGTGTATAATGTATCTGATTAGTAGTCTGTCTGTCTATAATGTGTCTGATTAGTAGTCTGTCTGTCTATAATGTATCTGATTAGTAGTCTGTCTGTCTATAATGTGTCTGATTAGTAGTCTGTCTGTCTATAATGTATCTGATTAGTAGTCTGTCTGTGTATAATGTATCTGATTAGTAGTCTGTATGTGTATAATGTGTCTGATTAGTAGTCTGTTTGCCTATAATGTGTCTGATTAGTAGTCTGTCTGTGTATAATGTATCTGATTAGTAGTCTGTCTGTGTATAATGTATCTGATTAGTAGTCTGTCTGTGTATAATGTATCTGATTAGTAATCTGTCTGTGTATAATGTATCTGATTAGTAGTCTGTCTGTCTATAATGTATCTGATTAGTAGTCTGTCTGTCTATAATGTATCTGATTAGTAGTCTGTTTGTCTATAATGTGTCTGATTAGTAGTCTGTCTGTGTATAATGTATCTGATTAGTAATCTGTCTGTCTATAATGTATCTGATTAGTAGTCTGTCTGTGTATAATGTATCTGATTAGTAGTCTGTCTGTGTATAATGTATCTGATTAGTAGTCTGTCTGTGTATAATGTATCTGATTAGTAGTCTGTCTGTGTATAATGTGTCTGATTAGTAGTCTGTCTGTGTATAATGTATCTGATTAGTAATCTGTCTGTCTATAATGTGTCTGATTAGTAGTCTGTCTGTGTATAATGTATCTGATTAGTAATCTGTCTGTCTATAATGTATCTGATTAGTAGTCTGTCTGTCTATAATGTTTCTGATTAGTAGTCCGTCTGTGTATAATGTATCTGATTAGTAGTCTGTCTGTGTATAATGTATCTGATTAGTAGTCTGTCTGTGTATAATGTGTCTGATTAGTAGTCTGTCTGTGTATAATGTATCTGATTAGTAGTCTGTCTGTCTATAATGTATCTGATTAGTAGTCTGTCTGTGTATAATGTATCTGATTAGTAGTCTGTTTGTCTATAATGTATCTGATTAGTAATCTGTCTGTGTATAATGTACCTGATTAGTAGTCTGTCTGTGTATAATGTGTCTGATTAGTAGTCTGTCTGTGTATAATGTATCTGATTAGTAGTCTGTCTGTGTATAATGTATCTGATTAGTCGTCTGTCTGTCTATAATGTATCTGATTAGTAGTCTGTCTGTGTATAATGTATCTGATTAGTAGTCTGTCTGTGTATAATGTATCTGATTAGTAGTCTGTCTGTGTATAATGTATCTGATTAGTAGTCTGTCTGTGTATAATGTATCTGATTAGTAGTCTGTCTGTGTATAATGTGTCTGATTAGTAGTCTGTCTGTGTATAATGTATCTGATTAGTAGTCTGTCTGTGTATAATGTATCTGATTAGTAGTCTGTCTGTGTATAATGTATCTGATTAGTAGTCTGTCTGTGTATAATGTATCTGATTAGTAGTCTGTCTGTCTATAATGTATCTGATTAGTAGTCTGTCTGTGTATAATGTATCTGATTAGTAGTCTGTCTGTGTATAATGTATCTGATTAGTAGTCTGTCTGTGTATAATGTATCTGATTAGTAGTATGTCTGTGTATAATGTATCTGATTAGTAGTCTGTCTGTCTATAATGTGTCTGATTAGTAGTCTGTCTGTCTATAATGTATCTGATTAGTAGTCTGTCTGTCTATAATGTGTCTGATTAGTAGTCTGTCTGTCTATAATGTATCTGATTAGTAGTCTGTCTGTCTATAATGTGTCTGATTAGTAGTCTGTCTGTCTATAATGTATCTGATTAGTAGTCTGTCTGTGTATAATGTATCTGATTAGTAGTCTGTATGTGTATAATGTGTCTGATTAGTAGTCTGTTTGCCTATAATGTGTCTGATTAGTAGTCTGTCTGTGTATAATGTATCTGATTAGTAGTCTGTCTGTGTATAATGTATCTGATTAGTAGTCTGTCTGTGTATAATGTATCTGATTAGTAATCTGTCTGTGTATAATGTATCTGATTAGTAGTCTGTCTGTCTATAATGTATCTGATTAGTAGTCTGTCTGTCTATAATGTATCTGATTAGTAGTCTGTTTGTCTATAATGTGTCTGATTAGTAGTCTGTCTGTGTATAATGTATCTGATTAGTAGTCTGTCTGTGTATAATGTATCTGATTAGTAGTCTGTCTGTGTATAATGTATCTGATTAGTAGTCTGTCTGTGTATAATGTATCTGATTAGTAGTCTGTCTGTGTATAATGTGTCTGATTAGTAGTCTGTCTGTGTATAATGTATCTGATTAGTAATCTGTCTGTCTATAATGTGTCTGATTAGTAGTCTGTCTGTGTATAATGTATCTGATTAGTAATCTGTCTGTCTATAATGTATCTGATTAGTAGTCTGTCTGTCTATAATGTGTCTGATTAGTAGTCCGTCTGTGTATAATGTATCTGATTAGTAGTCTGTCTGTGTATAATGTATCTGATTAGTAGTCTGTCTGTGTATAATGTGTCTGATTAGTAGTCTGTCTGTGTATAATGTATCTGATTAGTAGTCTGTCTGTCTATAATGTATCTGATTAGTAGTCTGTCTGTGTATAATGTATCTGATTAGTAGTCTGTTTGTCTATAATGTATCTGATTAGTAATCTGTCTGTGTATAATGTATCTGATTAGTAGTCTGTCTGTGTATAATGTGTCTGATTAGTAGTCTGTCTGTGTATAATGTATCTGATTAGTAGTCTGTCTGTGTATAATGTATCTGATTAGTCGTCTGTCTGTCTATAATGTATCTGATTAGTAGTCTGTCTGTGTATAATGTATCTGATTAGTAGTCTGTCTGTGTATAATGTATCTGATTAGTAGTCTGTCTGTGTATAATGTATCTGATTAGTAGTCTGTCTGTCTATAATGTATCTGATTAGTAGTCTGTCTGTCTATAATGTATCTGATTAGTAGTCTGTCTGTGTATAATGTATCTGATTAGTAGTCTGTCTGTCTATAATGTATCTGATTAGTAGTCTGTCTGTGTATAATGTATCTGATTAGTAGTCTGTCTGTGTATAATGTATCTGATTAGTAGTATGTCTGTGTATAATGTATCTGATTAGTAGTATGTCTGTGTATAATGTATCTGATTAGTAGTCTGTCTGTCTATAATGTGTCTGATTAGTAGTCTGTCTGTGTATAATGTATCTGATTAGTAGTCTGTCTGTCTATAATGTATCTGATTAGTAGTCTGTCTGTGTATAATGTATCTGATTAGTAGTCTGTTTGTCTATAATGTATCTGATTAGTAATCTGTCTGTGTATAATGTACCTGATTAGTAGTCTGTCTGTGTATAATGTGTCTGATTAGTAGTCTGTCTGTGTATAATGTATCTGATTAGTAGTCTGTCTGTGTATAATGTATCTGATTAGTCGTCTGTCTGTCTATAATGTATCTGATTAGTAGTCTGTCTGTGTATAATGTATCTGATTAGTAGTCTGTCTGTGTATAATGTATCTGATTAGTAGTCTGTCTGTGTATAATGTATCTGATTAGTAGTCTGTCTGTGTATAATGTATCTGATTAGTAGTCTGTCTGTGTATAATGTGTCTGATTAGTAGTCTGTCTGTGTATAATGTATCTGATTAGTAGTCTGTCTGTGTATAATGTATCTGATTAGTAGTCTGTCTGTGTATAATGTATCTGATTAGTAGTCTGTCTGTGTATAATGTATCTGATTAGTAGTCTGTCTGTCTATAATGTATCTGATTAGTAGTCTGTCTGTGTATAATGTATCTGATTAGTAGTCTGTCTGTGTATAATGTATCTGATTAGTAGTCTGTCTGTGTATAATGTATCTGATTAGTAGTATGTCTGTGTATAATGTATCTGATTAGTAGTCTGTCTGTCTATAATGTGTCTGATTAGTAGTCTGTCTGTCTATAATGTATCTGATTAGTAGTCTGTCTGTCTATAATGTGTCTGATTAGTAGTCTGTCTGTCTATAATGTATCTGATTAGTAGTCTGTCTGTCTATAATGTGTCTGATTAGTAGTCTGTCTGTCTATAATGTATCTGATTAGTAGTCTGTCTGTGTATAATGTATCTGATTAGTAGTCTGTATGTGTATAATGTGTCTGATTAGTAATCTGTTTGCCTATAATGTGTCTGATTAGTAGTCTGTCTGTGTATAATGTATCTGATTAGTAGTCTGTCT
This sequence comes from Ostrea edulis, assembly GCF_947568905.1. Classification (NCBI taxonomy): domain Eukaryota; kingdom Metazoa; phylum Mollusca; class Bivalvia; order Ostreida; family Ostreidae; genus Ostrea; species Ostrea edulis. The sequence continues at coordinate 103,623,681 of NC_079165.1, forward strand.
GTGTATAATGTATCTGATTAGTAGTCTGTCTGTGTATAATGTATCTGATTAGTAATCTGTCTGTGTATAATGTATCTGATTAGTAGTCTGTCTGTCTATAATGTATCTGATTAGTAGTCTGTCTGTCTATAATGTATCTGATTAGTAGTCTGTTTGTCTATAATGTGTCTGATTAGTAGTCTGTCTGTGTATAATGTATCTGATTAGTAGTCTGTCTGTGTATAATGTATCTGATTAGTAGTCTGTCTGTGTATAATGTATCTGATTAGTAGTCTGTCTGTGTATAATGTATCTGATTAGTAGTCTGTCTGTGTATAATGTGTCTGATTAGTAGTCTGTCTGTGTATAATGTATCTGATTAGTAATCTGTCTGTCTATAATGTGTCTGATTAGTAGTCTGTCTGTGTATAATGTATCTGATTAGTAATCTGTCTGTCTATAATGTATCTGATTAGTAGTCTGTCTGTCTATAATGTGTCTGATTAGTAGTCCGTCTGTGTATAATGTATCTGATTAGTAGTCTGTCTGTGTATAATGTATCTGATTAGTAGTCTGTCTGTGTATAATGTGTCTGATTAGTAGTCTGTCTGTGTATAATGTATCTGATTAGTAGTCTGTCTGTCTATAATGTATCTGATTAGTAGTCTGTCTGTGTATAATGTATCTGATTAGTAGTCTGTTTGTCTATAATGTATCTGATTAGTAATCTGTCTGTGTATAATGTATCTGATTAGTAGTCTGTCTGTGTATAATGTGTCTGATTAGTAGTCTGTCTGTGTATAATGTATCTGATTAGTAGTCTGTCTGTGTATAATGTATCTGATTAGTCGTCTGTCTGTCTATAATGTATCTGATTAGTAGTCTGTCTGTGTATAATGTATCTGATTAGTAGTCTGTCTGTGTATAATGTATCTGATTAGTAGTCTGTCTGTGTATAATGTATCTGATTAGTAGTCTGTCTGTCTATAATGTATCTGATTAGTAGTCTGTCTGTCTATAATGTATCTGATTAGTAGTCTGTCTGTGTATAATGTATCTGATTAGTAGTCTGTCTGTCTATAATGTTTCTGATTAGTAGTCTGTCTGTGTATAATGTATCTGATTAGTAGTCTGTCTGTGTATAATGTATCTGATTAGTAGTATGTCTGTGTATAATGTATCTGATTAGTAGTATGTCTGTGTATAATGTATCTGATTAGTAGTCTGTCTGTCTATAATGTGTCTGATTAGTAGTCTGTCTGTGTATAATGTATCTGATTAGTAGTCTGTCTGTCTATAATGTGTCTGATTAGTAGTCTGTCTGTGTATAATGTATCTGATTAGTAGTCTGTCTGTCTATAATGTGTCTGATTAGTAGTCTGTCTGTCTATAATGTATCTGATTAGTAGTCTGTCTGTGTATAATGTATCTGATTAGTAGTCTGTATGTGTATAATGTGTCTGATTAGTAGTCTGTTTGTCTATAATGTGTCTGATTAGTAGTCTGTCTGTGTATAATGTATCTGATTAGTAGTCTGTCTGTGTATAATGTATCTGATTAGTAGTCTGTCTGTGTATAATGTATTTGATTAGTAATCTGTCTGTGTATAATGTATCTGATTAGTAGTCTGTCTGTCTATAATGTATCTCATTAGTAATCTGTCTGTCTATAATGTATCTGATTAGTAGTCTGTTTGTCTATAATGTGTCTGATTAGTAGTCTGTCTGTGTATAATGTATCTGATTAGTAATCTGTCTGTCTATAATGTATCTGATTAGTAGTCTGTCTGTGTATAATGTATCTGATTAGTAGTCTGTCTGTGTATAATGTATCTGATTAGTAGTCTGTCTGTGTATAATGTATCTGATTAGTAGTCTGTCTGTGTATAATGTATCTGATTAGTAGTCTGTCTGTGTATAATGTGTCTGATTAGTAGTCTGTCTGTGTATAATGTATCTGATTAGTAATCTGTCTGTCTATAATGTGTCTGATTAGTAGTCTGTCTGTGTATAATGTATCTGATTAGCAATCTGTCTGTCTATAATGTATCTGATTAGTAGTCTGTCTGTCTATAATGTGTCTGATTAGTAGTCTGTCTGTGTATAATGTATCTGATTAGTAGTCTGTCTGTGTATAATGTATCTGATTAGTAGTCTCTCTGTGTATAATGTATCTGATTAGTAGTCTGTCTGTGTATAATGTATCTGATTAGTAGTCTGTCTGTCTATAATGTATCTGATTAGTAGTCTGTCTGTGTATAATGTATCTGATTAGTAGTCTGTCTGTCTATAATGTATCTGATTAGTAATCTGTCTGTGTATAATGTATCTGATTAGTAGTCTGTCTGTGTATAATGTATCTGATTAGTAGTCTGTCTGTGTATAATGTATCTGATTAGTAGTCTGTCTCTGTATAATGTATCTGATTAGTCGTCTGTCTGTCTATAATGTATCTGATTAGTAGTCTGTCTGTGTATAATGTATCTGATTAGTAGTATGTCTGTGTATAATGTATCTGATTAGTAGTCTGTCTGTCTATAATGTGTCTGATTAGTAGTCTGTCTGTGTATAATGTATCTGATTAGTAGTCTGTCTGTCTATAATGTGTCTGATTAGTAGTCTGTCTGTGTATAATGTATCTGATTAGTAGTCTGTCTGTGTATAATGTATCTGATTAGTAGTCTGTCTGTGTATAATGTGTCTGATTAGTAGTCTGTCTGTCTATAATGTATCTGATTAGTAATCTGTCTGTGTATAATGTATCTGATTAGTAGTCTGTCTGTGTATAATGTATCTGATTAGTAGTCTGTCTGTGTATAATGTATCTGATTAGTCGTCTGTCTGTCTATAATGTATCTGATTAGTAGTCTGTCTGTCTATAATGTATCTGATTAGTAGTCTGTCTGTGTATAATGTATCTGATTAGTAGTCTGTCTGTGTATAATGTATCTGATTAGTAGTCTGTCTGTGTATAATGTATCTGATTAGTAGTCTGTCTGTGTATAATGTATCTGATTAGTAATCTGTCTGTGTATAATGTATCTGATTAGTCGTCTGTCTGTGTATAATGTATCTGATTAGTAGTCTGTCTGTGTATAATGTATCTGATTAGTAGTCTGTCTGTGTATAATGTATCTGATTAGTAGTCTGTCTGTGTATAATGTATCTGATTAGTAGTCTGTCTGTGTATAATGTATCTGATTAGTAATCTGTCTGTCTATAATGTGTCTGATTAGTAGTCTGTCTGTGTATAATGTATCTGATTAGTAATCTGTCTGTCTATAATGTATCTGATTAGTAGTCTGTCTGTCTATAATGTGTCTGATTAGTAGTCTGTCTGTGTATAATGTATCTGATTAGTAGTCTGTCTGTGTATAATGTATCTGATTAGTAGTCTGTCTGTGTATAATGTGTCTGATTAGTAGTCTGTCTGTGTATAATGTATCTGATTAGTAGTCTGTCTGTCTATAATGTATCTGATTAGTAGTCTGTCTGTGTATAATGTATCTGATTAGTAGTCTGTCTGTCTATAATGTATCTGATTAGTAATCTGTCTGTGTATAATGTATCTGATTAGTAGTCTGTCTGTGTATAATGTATCTGATTAGTAGTCTGTCTGTGTATAATGTATGTGATTAGTAGTCTGTCTGTGTATAATGTATCTGATTAGTCGTCTGTCTGTCTATAATGTATCTGATTAGTAGTCTGTCTGTGTATAATGTATCTGATTAGTAGTCTGTCTGTGTATAATGTATCTGATTAGTAGTCTGTCTGTGTATAATGTATCTGATTAGTAGTCTGTCTGTGTATAATGTATCTGATTAGTAGTCTGTCTGTGTATAATGTATCTGATTAGTAATCTGTCTGTGTATAATGTATCTGATTAGTAGTCTGTCTGTCTATAATGTATCTGATTAGTAGTCTGTCTGTGTATAATGTATCTGATTAGTAGTCTGTCTGTGTATAATGTATCTGATTAGTAGTCTGTCTGTGTATAATGTATCTGATTAGTAGTCTGTCTGTGTATAATGTATCTGATTAGTAGTCTGTCTGTGTATAATGTATCTGATTAGTAGTCTGTCTGTCTATAATGTGTCTGATTAGTAGTCTGTCTGTCTATAATGTATCTGATTAGTAGTCTGTCTGTGTATAATGTGTCTTATTAGTAGTCTGTCTGTGTATAATGTATCTGATTAGTAGTCTGTCTGTGTATAATGTGTCTGATTAGTAGTCTGTATATGTATAATGTATCTGATTAGTAGTCTGTCTGTGTATAATGTATCTGATTAGTAGTCTGTCTGTGTATAATGTATCTGATTAGTAGTCTGTCTGTGTATAATGTATCTGATTAGTAGTCTGTCTGTGTATAATGTATCTGATTAGTAGTCTGTCTGTCTATAATGTATCTGATTAGTAGTCTGTCTGTGTATTGTGTGTCTGATTAGTAGTCTGTGTATAATGTATCTGATTAGTAGTCTGTCTGTGTATTATGTGTCTGATTAGTAGTCTGTCTGTGTATAATGTATTTGATTAGTAGTCTGTCTGTGTATAATGTATCTGATTAGTAGTCTGTCTGTGTATAATGTATCTGATTAGTAGTCTGTCTGTGTATAATGTATCTGATTAGTAGTCTGTCTGTGTATAATGTATCTGATTAGTAGTCTGTCTGTCTATAATGTATCTGATTAGTAGTCTGTCTGTGTATAGTGTGTCTGATTAGTAGTCTGTGTATAATGTATCTGATTAGTAGTCTGTCTGTGTATAATGTATCTGATTAGTAGTCTGTCTGTCTATAATGTATCTGATTAGTAGTCTGTCTGTGTATAATGTATCTGATTAGTAGTCTGTCTGTGTATAATGTATCTGATTAGTAGTCTGTCTGTGTATAATGTATCTGATTAGTAGTCTGTCTGTGTATAATGTATCTGATTAGTAGTCTTTCTGTGTATAATGTATCTGATTAGTAGTCTGTCTGTGTATAATGTATCTGATTAGTAGTCTGTCTGTGTATAATGTATCTGATTAGTAGTCTGTCTGTCTATAATGTATCTCATTAGTAGTATGTCTGTCTATAATTTATCTGATTAGTAGTCTGTCTGTGTATAATGTATCTGATTAGTAGTCTGTCTGTGTATAATGTATCTGATTAGTAGTCTGTCTGTGTATAATGTGTCTGATTAGTAGTATGTCTGTGTATAATGTGTCTTATTAGTAGTCTGTCTGTCTGTCTAGATTGTATCGATTGATTTTCACATTATCTTTACGTCTATTACCTCTATATTCTACCTTGTTTGTATGCTTCTGAGATAGTAGCGATTACCTAAGCGAACAAGCAAACATGTGTTGGAAAATACTTAAAGAAAATTGTTTTTCATCTCGAGAAAACTTCCCGGTATAGTGATTTAAAGCGAGGAATGTGTACTTTAAACTTTCAACAACAATTGTCACTAGCATTTCCGCGTTTCTGTAGCCTTTAAAGTTCAGCTGATAGATCCTTAAGTTGTCTGTACTTCATAGTATGCTTTAATGTTTGAATGAGAGTAACAAGAAAACATATACACATCAAACCATTGTTAACATTTCCGCCATTGAATGAGGATTCGTCATCCGAATGACATAATTCGAACATTTTCCCAAAACTTCAATCTTGAAAGTTATTTTCCAGTTTCTGGAATAGAGCGATAATCATTAAGATATAAAAAATATTCTTTTCTCAATTTACACTTCCGGAGTCATTTTATGAAAAATCATACTGAAATACAACTTAGAACAAGAAGCCTATAGGTCATACCTCACATCACCTGAACCGTTGCATTTTCATTGTACAGCATTAGATGCCAATCATGAACCTACCACGGGGACACGAATGTTTCATTTTAGTTCTTTTAGTAGAATTTTAAAGAATTTTCCTACATGTATATACACCTATAAAAACCCCTATAAAACCCTTGGAATTAAAATGTGAACAAACTTGCATCTATCTTGCATGTACATTCTTGCATATTGAAGTGGCATTTTGTATCATTGTGGTTATTGACAATAAGAATTCCGATACAAAACTTTGTACGCCTTTTTTTTTTTTTTTTTTACATCGGTCTGGAACAAACATGTATATACACTTCATGAGGACACTTTCGTAATATATTGACCTGTTTTACATTAGTGGTTATTAAGAAGATTCCTACAGAATTTTGAATGCATGTATGTTTCTATATAAATCTTGAACATATTTTCAGGTCATGCCTAGATATCAAGGTTAATTGTATTAACGAGTATGGTATACATGTATACTACATCAAGATGTCTGCACGTTGTTTGATTTACACACACACACACACACACACACACCAAATCGTCGCTTGTCCCAAATTGTCGTCGGCGACGATTTGGGATGGGCGACGATTTGGGATTTCTTATGTAACACCCCAAATAATCGCCCGTCCTAGAAATCGTCGCCGGCGATTTTGGCATAACCTTGCATCCCAAATTGTCGCCCTTTTGCTGTAACTACATGTATTTGGAAACATCGTTTACATACAAACTGGCCCTGTTTGTTAACTCCCTCTCCTCTCCTCCTCTTTCTTCTTCTGTGGTCCATATATAACCGCAAATTGTCTAATCTTCTACTTCGACTTTTACTTGTTCTGTTGTATATTTTAAAAAAAAGATTTATTATGATCACAGTATTTATCATTGTTGTTTTGGTTGGTAGTGGTGTTGTTAATATTGAAAGAGTTGTATTTGTTGATGGTGGTGGTGCCATTGTTGTCTATATGAATTGTTTTCATCCAGTCCTCCAGAGAGAGAGAGAGAGAGAGAGAGAGAGAGAGAGAGAGAGAGAGAGAGAGAGAGAGAGGTGTCCGACAATAAATCATTTCGCCTTTTTTTGTAGGGTCATTCTGCTGATCACGGGGTTGTTAGGTCTTGTTCACCGCAGATTTGTTAGTGACATCAGATTGTATTAAATTACGCCTGTTAGCTCTCTTTCCGGAATTCTCATTTTTGGGGAGGCATGTCCGAGGGTCACTTGTAATCTACATACAAAATTTTGGCCCAATAGGTCAACAAACACCAGAGATATGAGTGAGGACAGACAGACCAAGTGAAACTTACCTACCCCTCCCTCCCTATAAGAGAGGGTACAATAAAATAACTTCTGTGTAATCTATCCTAGAAACGTGAATAAAATATTGGTGGGCGACGATTTAGGGTGTACTATAGTACATCCCAAATCGTCGGCCCTAATGATAGTGCAATTTTGTCCCAAATCGTTGCCGGGATTTGGGATGCCGGGCGACGATTTGGAGTGAATTGTCATCTCAAATCGTCACCGGCGACGATTTGGGATGGGGCGACGATTTATGGTGTAACACACACACACACGCACACCGTTGTTGATTTAAACTATTTTCATTTACGCCATCAAAGTAGGGAAAACAAGAATAAGAAAATCATGAAGCGATTCATAAAAGAAAACTACTACAATCTGTTTCCTAAACTATGACCTTTAACAAAATAAACACAATTAACTCGAATACAATGCAAAGGAAATGTCATAGAAAATACAGATAAAAGGTATACAACGTAAATGGCAATGTATAGCATCGAATTTCATTAAAGCGCGGCCTTTTTTTTATTGAGTTGGTTTACGGATCCGCCGCACTGAATTTTTGGGATGTTGGGAAAAAAATAAAATGGTTTTTCACTTTTATATTTCCGACGCTATAATTTTTCCTTTTCACAAAAAAGAAAAGAAAAGAAAATAGATTCCGCTGGAGTGGATATTTGGACAGACGCCTCCGTCGAAATCTCGGGACAGTCCACAATATTCATGTGTGGAATATCAGTCAACTTCAGCCGGTGCTAACAATTATTCTGCACCTTAGTAACAATGCTTTTTGCTTCCAATAAGTTATCTGTTTATAAAACTAACTTTTAATTAGCATTAGTTATGCATTGCATACCATTTAGATATGTAAATCCCAAAATAAAAACAAACACTTGTTTTCAGATGGCATCCATGACGTACGTTGGGTTGCACTAATCACCTAAACAAGTATAACCCTACCTGACCTTACCATGCATATATTTTGCCGAGGATACACTTTTGAATTCTTATTAATGAATTTTAGAAATATTTTTCATAATTAATATGTGTAATTCTTCATATGTTGAAGGAGGTTAAAAACATATTTAACATTATTGAATTCATTCATTGTATAAAATTTGTTGACTACCAACAATAAATTGATCTGACCTATATAAAATTCAGAATTTTTTAATAAATGTTTATAGGGTTCATGAATTTTATTTATAACTACTTGACTTCATAAATAAGACTTTAAAACTTAAAAGTAAATTTTTAGACAAAATATATGCTTGGTAAGGTCAGTCAGGATTTTAGTACTTCAGGTGATTAGTGCGTCCCTATATACGTCATGGTTGCCATCTACGATGTGGTTCTTTTATTTTGGGATTTACATAACTAAACGGTAAACAATGGACATTTGATAATGATAGAAAGTTAATTTAATAAACAAATAATATTTTTTAAGGAAACAGCATTGTTGCCAAGGTGCACAATAGTCACTAGGCCTATATACCACTGTCTTAAGTTGACAGTGAAGAGAATATTAAAGTTGATAATAAAACATATACCTCAAATCAAGTTCATTTTTATTACTTGACATTTTGTCATTTGAACTTTTTTTTTACCTCCTCCGAACGGATTTGAAAATTTTGAAATCTGTAAATCAATTTTTAAAAAGATTGGCCTTAGTCTCGTAAATTCTGCTCCTCTACGATACACTCCTGATATAAGATCTAACAACATCCTGGGCGGAGCTTGTTTTACGTCCCTCAGACAATTTTTCATTCATACACAGACGTAACGAACTGTAAGTGAAGTGACACTTTAGACATGTGCATAATCTTCAAGGACGTAGGAGTAAGGGTTCTTTATCTTGTCAATGCCTTCCGTGACACGACACCTCGGTTATTAAATTCTCGTTCGACTCTTTCTTCGAAATTTCGAGAGTTTGGCTAAATTAAAGTCATCTCGGTATGACGTATGATGATAGTCAATCGGTGAATCATGTGCGGAGTGTATTGTGGAGATGTAGGATTTACCTGTCTAATTTTAATTGAATTGTTTTACTATTTCATTTTATAGTATTTATTGAAGTGAGTTTCTGTATAAAGTATGTCTGTTGTACTGTTATTCTGTAACAAAGTCCGACATCCAGACCGATGAGAAATATTGATATACAAGTTGTAGAACTTTGTTAATCGTTGTAAAATAAATGTAGTCTAATAAACATAATTTCCACTTACAAAATCGTAATTTTGTAAATTGTAATTAAACTAAGAAAGTGTAAGTAAGAAACATACTATCCTTTTGGAATAATTGAATATTTACACTCACCCAATGAATCAATATATAACAGAACGACAGCTTACATGTAAAACAAAATCTGCGTTTGAACAACGGTTAAGAAAAACATTACGTAATGGCTTTCTGTACATAAATGTACAATATGTATATATACATTGTACATATATATGAAAAGATGAACATAACGAACAGTGATCAATCTTATAACTCTTACAAGGAATACAAAATAAAGAGCTGGGAAAGCAGGACCCTTGAATATACCATAGGTGATATCAGATGCCTAGGAGTACGCATCCCCTGTCGACCGGTCACACACCCCTTGAACCCTATATCTTGGTCAGATAAACGGGGGAGTAATCTGTAGTCAGAATCAGTGTGCCAAGAACGGCCTAACTTTTGAGACAGAATTTGACCCGATGACAGGTCGTCTTGGCAAACTAGATCCTTACAACGACCAGAGAATTTGCATAACACTGGGGTAAGGTATTTATGGAAATTAAAGAGCCACATATATGAAAAAGTTATGAAAAATTTCTAACAGACAACAAGGCAATAATATACCCAAAGCATGATACAATGGTGAGTAATGATAATTCAGTTTAGTATGAATTTTTAACATGGGTCCGTAACAGACCTAAACCAGCGGGCAAATTTTCTTTTGTAGGAATCTTATTTTCAAAATGAATCATTTATACATACATGTATTTAGATATTAGCAGTTTTTCTAAATTGTTGACTTGAAAATTTTCTATAATAGACATTCAGTAGAGGAAATACCAGCAGAGAAGTTATTGCCCTTGACAACATTTTTTCATTTTAAATAATTGATTATCTATGGGAAATATCAACTTTTTCACCATTAACAGTTTACTTTTTTTCATTTCATGCAGTGAATGAAATTCCCCTGAAAGATATATTTCTATTATGCGCAAAGTTAAATTCAACTATTTTTTCCCCAAAAACCGATGACAGAAGGATAAATAAGACACGGAATAAATAGTCACTTGTTGCTTCTCTGTTGAGAACACAAGTAACGTAGATTACTCCTGTGGTGCGGTTGATGCTGAAGGATGTTTCAACACAATGAAGACTATATTGAATCCCGGAATGATCCATGAAAGGTGAAGATAACGAACAGTGGTCAATCTCATAACTCCTATAAGCAATACAAAATAGATAGTTGGGCAAACACGGACCCCTGGACACACCAGAGGTGGGATCAGGTGCCTAGGAGGAGTAAGGATCCCCTGTCGACCGGTCACACCCGCCGTGAGCCCTATATCCTGTTCAGGTAAACGGAGTTATCCGCAGTCAAAATCAGTGTGCCAAGAACGGCTTAACAATCGGTATGAAACACGTCAGACAGCATTTGACCCAATGATAGGTTGTATTGACGAACTAGATCGTTTTAACGACCATAGAATTTGCGAAATGCTGACTTCAATCGAGACTGTTGAAACCCCTGTACCATTAACTTGTTTGTCAGTAGCTTACCTCGATTTAAAAACTGACTATACCATGTCAGTGGCTGAGACTTGGATGATAAAGAGTCCAAGAGGACATTTTCTCTGATGTTAGCAAAGTAAACGAAACGAGAAATGTTGTCATTTTCGGTAACACGAATATCCGCCGAAAACGTTCCGGATACCAATAAAGCGACCATCACTAGCGGAGGCACCATCACGAAATGTATTTGCATTTACAGAGGCCTGTCCATTCGTTATTTCCGATACTTGGGGTAACTGACTCAAGGAATAATTTCAAACCCATACATACACATATTAATCATAAATCTTGACAAATAACAAAATGTTGTTAAATTTCATAGCTCTGGGAAATATTTACTTTGTCACGTACTCGTTAATATCAGTTGTAACCATCTGAGTAAAATCTCTAAAGTATTTGATAACAAGGCAGGAAAAGAATCACCAATCTTCAATGAATTTTGTAGGATAAAGACCCATGTGATAAAAAGGTGAACTTTTTAAAACAGTTACGTAATGTCGTATGAGTTTGACAGTCATTTTGAATGCTAGGCTAATAAAATAACAGCTTTAAGAATGGTATGCAAAATAGCCCTTTAACATAGCTGTATTAAAGCAAGAAGGATTGAACTACTGATCATTTTGTAAACTCAGGTGATTGTAGTAGTCGTTTTCAATTTCAAATCATCAAGATTTCAGAAATTCAATGAACAAAAAAATTCATCCTTTATTTTGCTTGGTGTTAAAATTCATTTCTTGTAGATGTTCTTAAGAAAATATTTAGTATTCGTAATTTCCCTATCATTACTGTAGGTACACGACCTAAATGAAGGTAAACCATCTGACTTGAGGTGTTATTTGTCACATTTAGGATTGCTTACATAATGTTTTTCACCTCTCGATCTCTATGCTAGACAGAAGCCTCATACGGATATAAAACGATCAAGAAAAACAATATATCAGTGTGTATGGAAGTCGAACGTTTTTCATTGCCGTTGTTATTGCTAACATTTGTAAAAGAAATACATAGTATACATTTTATGAATTTTACATAATAATACCAAAAGGATTTGCATTATAGCCAATTTATATCGAGAATAAAATTCGCTTAATGAATACATTTGTTACAACGCACTTAATTCTACAGTTTACCAGCATTCCAAAATCCAACAAATTTTAGTTCTCACTACATTATCTTTGCTTTTCTCCTAAGTCCCCCTACATTTACTATAACACATTATAGAACAAGAAATGTGAAGATAATCAGAAGAACATCTATAGAAATCACAATGTGTCCTGTAGAATTTTAAGTTAACAGTTAATGATGTCGTTATAGAAAGAGGATGTAATTGATATTTTGGGCATTTATTACCTGCAACACACTTTCATAGCTAAAAAATTAATTTATTGACATATGTGAAAATTTGAGATTATCATCTTTCAGGAGAAGATTAAAATCTTCCATCATTTTTCTTTTAAACAGCCTACAAAATTTTGGACCGTGGAATTGTATCACCTTTCTGATAACCCTCTTATTTTGTTACTGTTATTTATAGATATTTTAATACCCAGACCCATCATATCATCTCAATTAATAGTGTCTGATGTACTTCATAAGGCAAGAGTCTGATATAATTCATAAGGCAAATGTCTGATGTAATTCATAAGGCAAGTGTCTGATATAATTCATAAGGCAGAGACCGGGAATGTATGCATCCTGATTCCATTAGTTACAGCGATGATGCTATTATCTTACAATTCATCATATTGCAATAAGATACACATGAGTGTTGATGTGGTATTCTTCTCCGTTTGAGATTTAAATCCAACAACACTAACGATAATTTTGAAGAATATGTCAGAAAAATAGGCATCTGCTATATATTATAATTAGGCCATTGTTAGTTGGAGTTGAATAATATAAGTACATGTTTTTTAGATTACTACTTTAACTGGTCTTATACTTTGACCGTTAAGTCAAGACAAGTCTGTCCTAAAATTTCGGCAAAAATCTTCATTTCGAAAATGCAACTTTTGGTAAAAAGACATCAAAGTATACCTCGAAGCGCGATATCATTAAAAGAAGTCTAATTAGTTCACTCACGTATTTTACTACACAAAATCTAACAACACCCCTTGAGCTCACAACGGAGCTACTATTTTATCAGCCAATGAAATTATTCCTGCGGATATCTTAAAGACATAATTACGGTTTGATTAAAAATTTTCAGTAATTTAATTTCATTGATTACAATGCATCTGATAGGTATTTTCAACAGTAAATGAAACTATGAATGGCAGTAATGAATTTACATGCGCATTACAGATATATATATATCACAATGTATTTGTTATCTAGGAACAGCTGATGTCTTTATTTGTTTACCAATAAAAAAAAATGTATGATTAATCTTATGTTCCTTCAAGAATTTTTCACTCATATTGAGGCGTCACTAGGTGTAGGTGGAGTACCACAAATTTAGACCTATGCTCGGGCTCTAGCAATGAGGATTCTTTAACGTGGCGTGGGTCCTCCGTTTTTAAAGTCATACCCAAAATTGCTGTGATTCTCGCTTCTAGATACCAAGTGCTTGGCGAAGGAGCATTCATTACTAACATTTACATGCTAAGTTTGACACGGCCATGGAACCAGCGGGGCTCGCATTCATGATCTTTCGGGTATGCTTTTCCACTGAGTTACCACGACCGGTCTACAAATAAATTGTTGCAAAAAATTGATCATACGCAGAACATGTTCTCGCTGCTTGAATCATTTGGGAGACAGAAACACAATAACGCAAACGATAGTGGAGTATTGCTACATAATTATGGGAAGTTGACGATTGAGAAGGTGAAGTAATCCCGTTTTTCATAAAGTTTAGTTATTGATACTTCTGCTATTTTTTTTAGATCACAAATCAAATCCACTATAAAAGCGGACAGCATGTATAAAATCACATCCAATGTGTGTTTCAGCAGTTTCTTACATTTCACTTATTCTAAATGTTTTGTACGAAACCCTTTTCCGGGGAGTAAGTTGATACCAGGTGCAAATCTTAGATCTAGATGTTTTCTTCTTCTAATTAGGATCTAAAGATTTATATTTCTACTATGACCAAACGAACATTTATATTTAAGTAGCGTACGTGTTTTCTTGTTTGCAATCCTTGTCAGTCTTGGATCTACAATGCTTCCATAATGCTACAGATTAACGTCATGTCGTTATCATAAATATACTTTGATATTTTATCAGAACACGTCAGCATTTGTGCGGAACACAGCACATTTTTATTTTGTTTGTTGTTTTACGTCCCTTTCGAGAATTTTAACTCACGTAACACTAGTTTTCAGGAAAATTGTCATGAATTTTGGCTTCCGATGCTTCTCAAGGCCGTAGCAATTAGGATTCTCCATCATATCCGAATTACTCTTCACCCCTATTTCAATTGCCGGACCCTTTGCGAAGGATAAGTCACTGTCACTGGTAAGGTATCCGATCCATAAAATCATTTATTTTCACAAGAATTAACTCAATATCTGTTGCACTAAATCTTTTGTGAAAACAAGTGAGAGTAGATGATGCCCAGAACTACTTCAAGTGAATTAGATTTTTTTGTCAGAGTTATTTTCCCTTGCAGGAATGTAGAAAATAAACTATTTTCATAATTCTTATGATGACCTTTACTTTTCTTTGCATATTCTGAAAGACCATGGTATGTAACTCGTAATAGGAAGCTTTTCACCAAAATTTTTCTTTGGAAATTATGTTCTAATTGACTTAATATGTCAGAAATTAGCTTTTCTCATAGAGATTAACGTTAATCTCTATAACAGATATTTCTTAATATATATGTCTTGTCTTGTCAAATTCTTTTGGTGCATCACTGTGTATGTTAATTACCTTTCATTTGATGCCAAGTTTTGAATTGCATAACAATTAGTTCCGAAAAAAAATTGGGAGGGGTGTGTGGATCGGACACCTTAAAGGTGGTGCAGCGATGAAGAATGGATCCCGAGCCTAAGAGTCCTAATCATTAGACTGCCGCATTCTCTACTGTAGAATTTTTTTCAGGAGAATGGAAAATTGTTCATTTAAAACTATCGGACAAAATCTGAAATTAAACTCGAAAAACACCCTAGTACTAATATGTATGTACACATTTGCTTTAGGGAAACCGTAATCTAAAGTAGTTTGTGTGAGAAATGAAGCACACGAAAGTTTACATGGATTAGGATAGCGACGGATAGCAACCATGTGATCAGTAAAAATTGTGTATTTTCACGTGAATTTATTTTCCGGAATTCCTTACTCCGTCATAGAATAGTCGAAAAACAAAAACGGGTTCCGAAAGTGTTTTGTTGCTGTGACTGACTCGTCTAGAGAAAATCAGCACATACCACATACGTATACGTCAATGTCTGTAATAATGGTAAATCAAATGTTTCATCTGTGTGAAACTTTTTGCCAAACGAAATGTTAAACCAACCACCAATCCATGTACATAGATGCGCTAAGCTACGTAAACAAAGTTGTTGATTGATGCATCGTAATGTCCGAGTACGCGAGTGCTGCATGCTGCGAGATTAAATACTGTTTACAGTCATTGAGAGGCTAAACAAAGTTTCTTGCAAGAAAAGGAATTTGGTGGATGCATTAAACTTGGACAACGAAATCATAGTTTCGTTTGGTGAGTGGGAAAAAATGCCATAAATTTGTATTCAAAAGTTCAACTCACATTTCCTCTGCTATTTCACAATGCGATTTATAATAACATTTGTAAGTTTAAACACACGACATACAGTATATTTTTTATTTTGTATGTATTTATATATTCCACGTGTGCTTAAATATATCTCCCACCTGTGTATGTAATTGTAAACGGATGTCATGTAAATGTATACCACATTTGTAATGGGCTCTCACAACTCTTTTATTAAGAAAATATTGTTATGAAAATAACCGTTACGAAAATAACATACCTTGAACTACATGTATAAAAGTTATGGAAAACAAATATCTGTATAGATGGGGGAACCGGATAGAAAATGGAAGGGGCCAAGGGGGGATGTGTTTGGCTATATTTAGCTCTAAAACTTCATAGTTATTTCGGATTTCAAACATTTCGGTTGAGCATCACTGAAGAGACATTATTTGTCGAAATGCGCATCTAGTGCATCAAAATTGGTACCGTATAAGTTTTACATTACGACCCCTGGGTCGAGGCCTCTGCTGGTGGACTGTTAGTCCCCGAGGGTCTCTACAGCCCAGTAGCTAAGTACTTCGTTACTAGCTTGAAAATACGGATGTATATTTAATTGCTGTTATGAAATTTAGAAATTCATTTCAAAATTAAGGATTATCTCCCTCATGCATAGTTCTTATCCTTAGACGAATTTGGCTCCACTTTTTTGGCACGCTGTTTTTCGCAATATTTAGCTCTAAAACTTCATAGTTATTTCGGATTTCAAACATTTCGGTTGAGCATAACTGAAGAGACATTATTTGTCGAAATGCGCATCTGGTGCATCAAAATTGGTACCGTATAAGTTTTACATTGAATTATAATTCCCTAGACTATAGTATACTATACATCTACTATTACTTTGAAATTTCAGTGACCTAAGACATATATCAAACCTGAGGTTTCGTGTTTCACACAAACATGTAGGTTTGCAAAACCTTTCTAAAAATGATGAAAATTAATCACAAGTCTGCATATGCCCTCTCATAGGCAAATATATGCATTGGATGTATAAGTAAGATATATATACTACACGTGTGTCCTTCTCTTGACCCACATTTTGTAAATAAAACAGATATGATGAGTCTATGGCAGTTTATGAAAACATATATGTCATCTCATATTGCAATTTATAATTTTGAAACATCAGTATTTTAATTTTTACTGAATATGAGACACAATTTTAAAATCCACATTGTCTGACGCAGTCTAATTACTCAATGGTATAATATAGACCTAACTGTGGAAATATCAATTATGATGATCTTTTTTCTAGGCATCAGCCTGAGGACCATTGGAGGTTAGATAGGACCAGTGCAGGTTGAAGTGGGTTTCGAGTCAACAAGTTTAACAGCAAGAAAGATACTAATCTATATTTTCTTTAGATAAACATCAGACAGCATTTGTAAAGACAATTATGAGTATATCAGATATTCATCTTTTTTGCTATATTTAAATATATTTATCTATATTTTGAACAGATACTCCATTTACAGTGATGATGACATATCCCCTGGATCCCCACAACTCCACAAATTTAAAAATGTTTGATCAAGTTCCGAAGATTAAAGAACTACTGCAAAATCTGGGACTTGGATGAAAAACATTACTTCACTTATGAGCTCAGAGCAGTGGATGTTGTACAACATACTTTAAACTAAATTGTGAATTTAAGGGAAAACAAGTACATGTACTCATGTATTACATGCACATGCCTTTTGAAAGACAATAATATTGCAGAGATGTAAAGGAAATTTCACTGTTGATTACTCTTTCTTAGATATATTAGTTAAAAAAATATGCACATGATAGATTGCCAATTTTATAACTTCAATCAATGTGTTTGAATTTTCGTTGTAATTCAAAATTGGGTTGAAACATACATCATTGATACATCAATGTACATCAAATTTTTAGAAAAGTTTCATAATGGAACTAATTCACCCCCCCCCCCCCCACCACCACCACCTTATACATACAGTGAACATAGACCTTCACCTGGGGAAAATTACTGTTAGTTAATGCAATATACATGCATTCTCAGTTATCTAATAGTGAGTTTTTGGTTCATTGTGAAACTAAAATTAGGAATCTTAAACTTATTAAAGACACACCTATCTGTGAAGGGCAAGATGGCTCAGATGGACTTAGTGATCCATGGGCAGTCCATGGGCCTCTTTCCATTGATAATAATTATCTATTGAAATATTTAAACATATTTGGTGTATTATATTGTATACTCATATCAATTTCTATCAAAAATGTGTATAGGTAATATATTGGGTCCAGTTATTACAAGAAATTGTATGAAAAATAACTAAATATTTAGGCAATCATTGTGAGTGCAAAAAGGTCAACTGCAATAGCACACACTATATATCATTCTTAAATGGCTCATCGAAACTTCTAGTATTGTGATGTTGAATGCTCAAAGTGATAATTTGGGAATGCTTAATCATTTAAGATCAATAGTTTATCTCAGCTGACTGTATCTCTTAAAATTTATTTCTACTTGCTTACTTAATCCTCTTCGTGCATGTCTGCACATAAGGCTGAAATCAGCTCCCGTCACACTTGTCTGTCCCTTGCCTTCTTTTCTGCTTCTTTCCAGGTTAGTCCCATCTCTTTCAAATCTCCATCTATCATTCTTCACCAGATTTCTTTTGGTCTTCCCCTCTTTCTTTTCCCTTCAGGAGTCCATCTGAGAGCGACATTTGCTGGGCATGCTTTGTTCATTCTCATGGCGTGCCCTAGCCACCTCCATCTGCGTTGTTTAATTTCTAATTGGATGCTCTTTTGAGATGTTTTACTCCATAGGTCTTTATTAGAGATCATTTTCGGCCAATAGATTTTGCAGATTCTCCTAAGGCAGGTGTTATGGAAGGATGACAGCTTCTTAAGATCGCTCTGAACAAGTTTCCAGCACTCTGCTCCATAAAGTAATATGGACTTGACATTACTGCTATAGATCCTTACTTTAGTTTTAAGGGAAACTTTTCCTGATCTCCATAAAGGTCTTAACTGACAAAAAGCTGATCTTGCCTTGCTAATTCTCGATGTTATGTCTTTTGATGTTCCATTGTCTTTACTTATGATGGCACCTAAGTATGTAAAGTTGTCTATTTCTTCGATGTCATGATCCTGGATTCTTATGGGTGTATTACAGGTATTGTTTATCGCCAATACTTTTGTCTTCGTTGCATTTATGTCCAAACCAATAGACTGTGCAGTTGTTTCTAGTCGTGCTGTCTTTCTTTGCATTTGTTGTTTGTTGCTAGAGATGAGACAGACATCATCGGCAAAATCAAGGTCTTCGAGAAATGATTCCAATGTCCATCTTATTCCAGTATTTTCATTTCCGAGGGTAGATCTCATGCACCAATCTATAGCCGTGATAAAGAGAAGAGGAGATACAATACAGCCTTGCCTCACTCCAGTGTGTACATTAAACTAATCAGATTATTCTCCGTTGTGGATAACACAGCATTCATAGTTGTTGTAGAACACTTTGACAAGTGCTACTATGTAATCTGGTAGTCCATATGCTGAAAGTATTTTCCACATGTAATGTCTATCAATGCTGTCGAATGCTTTTTTGAAGTCTACGAAATTGAAGATGATTTTGCTTTGCCATTCTAAGCTTTGTTCGATGATATTTCTGATTGTAAATGTATGGTCAATACATCCTCTGTTTCGTCTAAATCCAGACTGTTCTTCCCTCAATTTCTTGTCGATTAAGTCATCTATTCTATTTAACAATATTCTAAGGAATACTTTACTTGGTATGGATAACAATGTTATACCTCTCCAATTGTCGCATATTGTTAGGTCTCCTTTTTTGGGCAGTTTTATGATGATGCCTTTTGTCCAGTCCTCCGGAATGTTTTCATTGTTTCAGATCTTATTGAACAGTTGGTGTATAATAGTTGCTGTAAACTCTACATTTACTTTAAGTACTTCAGCACAAATTGAATCTTTTCCAGGGGACTTCCCGTTCTTTAATTTCTTAATGGCTCTTTTGATTTCATCTATGGAGATGTCTGATAGGTCGATATTAAGAGACTCGCCAAAAGGTTGGATGTTCAATGCCTCACAGTTATTTACTTTATTCAATGTCTCCTTAAAGTGTTCTGTCCATCTTTCTAGTTGCTTTGCTTGAGATGTTATGACATTTCCTTCCTTGTCCTTGACTAGTTATCTGTATTTAGATACTACTTGACTTATTGTGAAAATGAAATAAAATCAGAAATTTTATGAGCAGAATTGTTTTGTTGTCAGAAAATGTATGCCTGATAGTGTTTGAAAAACGCCATATTTAGGGTAAATTTGGCCAATTGCCAAGTCAAACATCCCAATGTTTCCCTTGGATGCATTTTGAATTTCTAATTAATGTTGATTTTTTTTTTATCTGTTTGTGTTTAATTTACATAAATATATATGACAAACAATATTTCTGATGTCAATAAAAAAAATTTATTGGCTTCTGTGTTAATTTGCTCAATTTTGGCATTTTTTGCATTTTGGGCTGCAAAAGAGGGGATTTCAATCTCGCTTTCCTCGAAAATTAACCTGATTACTTTTGTCGATTTTTTTTATATGTTCTAGGATAAAGTCTGAATATTATAATAAATAAAATTGAAAAAATTCAATGAGTGATTTTTTGGGGGGCTAGCTATCAGTAGCTACCTTAAGTGTGTATGGTTTATGCCATTTTGGCAATATTTCAGCCAGTTTCCTTGACGGCACCCAGTGAACCTACTCTTTTAAGAAAATCAGGTAAACGATCTTTTGCGTGCCAAGGTGGTTGTAATCTTTGACACGGGGCACCTTTTAACGTCCCGCCCGATGGGAAATGCAGGAAGTCTACGTTGATATTTTGAATTGAAAACATTCACATTTGCCGTATTTTTAAGTGAAATGCAGTCTGAACAAACATTTAATACATGCTAAATTCCAGCCCACCATACACAGCGGCAGTCTTACAAATTAACTCTACCGTAAACTATAAATAGGAATATATTCACATTTCTCTTATTGTGTCGAAAGCATTATGACTATGTTTTATTCCTGTGAAATAAATGGAAAACTATTTGAACCAGGAAGCTCATACCAGACATTAACAACAAAGATGGAGAACAGTTCGTATTTATCGGATAAATTGGAGAAATGGAATAGTGAGCTAGCACGGGGTTTAACCCCGAATAATGTGATTTTGTCTCTGTATATCTTAACTGGTTTGTTGGGAAATTCTACAGTGATTCTGATTTATAGATTTAAGATGAGAGGAAACAAGGAGGAGAGATATTTTATTCCATTCCTTGCTACGGCGGATCTATGTGGTTCATTGGTTTGCGCTTCTTTTGGAATCGCTCTCAACATGATGCAGGCCGAGTTCAACAACATGCACCTGTGTAAAGCTTGGTGGTTCTTCGCGGCGTTTACTACTTTTACGTCAGGCTTTTTTCTCGTGATCATTGCCGTGCAAAGGTATCTCAAAGTCTGCAGACCTCTTGCTAAACAAATGACACTGAAATGGAAAAGATTTGCTTTAAGCTTGAGCTTGTTGGTAGCATTTATACATGCTGTACCTATGGTTCATTTTTATGGATCCGTTCCCTTTCCTAATGAGGAGGAGGGGATCGTTGGACTACGGTGTAGCAGGCTAAAAACCACCAACGAAACAGGTTCTTTGATCTTTGGAGGAGCCTTAGTCCTCATAACAGTTGCATGCATTGTCACGCTAATTTGTCTGTATTCTAAAATTGGATACACTATTCTTGCACACTTCAAGTTTTCTAAAATCGATTGCAAACCCGATACCAGTTCGGAAGTAGAAAAGACCAGCAAGATTGATCACTCTCAGGTCAAAATCCCGAGTAGCAACGGGCCGCTTAGTGACACTGATGATGGCACTTACTCTGTCGAGACGTACAACACAGAATTATCCGAATCGTTACCTCCTCAAAAGTTTATAAAACCAACAGGAAAAACTCTTACAACAAATACAAAACGTGAAAGAAAAGTGAATCCTTATAAGTCAAACGCAAAACGGAGAAAGGAAAGACTCAACCTGCGAGTTGTACATAAATTCACTCTGATGTTTATGCTCATCACGATAATCTTCCTCATTTGTTACATCCCTAAGGTTATCATCATGTTACTAGAGGCCAGGAACTCGAAGTTCTGGGAGGAGTTTTCAGATTCTGCTAGAGCTGGCGTGCTCTTCGTGTATAGGATGTACATCATAAACAATATTACTAATCCAATCATTTATGCATTCCTGGACGAACAGTTTGCTAAAGAAATCAGGTCGTTGTTTAAACATTGCAAATAAGGAGCAGCTTTCCCGAATACTTTATGCTTTTGTTGCATTTGATATGCATGTATAATATATCTCTGTTTGATACAATTAACATTTTCTTTTTAAACTCCCATAGTGTTTTTTTTTTTTTTTTCGTATTTGGTGACCTATGTATAAATGATCTCTATGTATATTACCATCTCTGAACAACATCATCGTCATCTTTTTTATATTCCTATGTATTTTCATATTGGACGAACTGAAATTGAAATATATATATATATATATATATATATATATATATATATATATATATATATATGTAATAATATTTTTTATTATAGTCTTTCTAATTTTTTAACATTCTTTTTATCTCCTGTGTTTTCGGCGAAATATCTTATCAAGCGTTATTTATTTTCACATTTGAGATTGAGGTATTTATATAATGTTAACTGATCTTTTCCTAATCTTACATAGCCTGTTTTGAATTGGATTAATATTCAATGTCAATATATCTAATTCTACAAGTAAAATCAATACAAATCTTCTCTTCTGTTCACTTATTTCTGAATGTTAATGGTTGTAATTATGGTATACATATACCTAACAGAACAACGTTTATACATTTTCACGTGACATATTCAAAACAATTTCACTTTCATTTTAACAAAGAAAACTTTTTTTTTTAAAAACTGAGATAGTTTTATTTTAATTAAGTGTCATAATGTGTTAGTGTTGGTAGCGAAATACTTGCAATAATGTGATGATTTCTGTATTATTAATCAAACACAAATATAATCAATATGTATTAAACGTACACGTTCTTCTTGTATAGGGCGAAATTTTATTATCAAAATAATAGATGACCCATTAAATTACATGATACCATCAACAGTTTCAAACGAGTAGAATTAAAGGTCTGAAGTTGTAAGAGTACATATATCTTTTGAAGGAATGAAGTTAACTTTTATCCATGAAAGAATAAGATAACGAACAGTGATCAATCTCATGATTCCTATAAGCAATACAAAATTAAGAGTTGGGCAAACACCGATCCATGGACACACTAGAGGAGGGATCAGGTGACATGTTTTCTTATAATTTGTTCACCTTTCAGTCGTTAAACTCATCATCATTACAAACATACATAAAGAATCAGCACATGAAACACGCGAAATACAGTTATGAAGAGAATTATGAAAACACGTAAACTGTCACGAGTTACAAATGTAATTTATATGATATGATATCGGTATAAATGAGTTTCATTCCGTATGATTTAATGCATAATTAATTGGTTGCGGTTTTACGCCGTTCTGGCAATGTTTCAGCCATTTTACGGCGTCGATTTAATGCGAAATGACAAAGCTACACATTTTATTTCATAAAAAGGAACAAACACCAATCAATAGAAATCCCTTGCGCTGCGGAAGGATTCTCTTACCAACTACCGATGTAGCATTGACCGTGAAGGAAGTCATCTTGGTTCTTCGTGTAACCGGAGCATGTAATGCTATTTTTCAAATTTGAAAGACGTAGTTATTGAAGGTTGAGTTAACAATGAAACTTGATAAGAGGGGGTGTGTTTAGACCTAATGTTTACGTAACTACTGTGTATCACCGACACCGGATATTGCTACCAGACGAAGCGAGGACGTTTGAAGTAATAACACACCACGATTAGAAGTCCTTCTTTTCAACAACTTTTTATGCATTTGCTGATGCTACCCGTTTGTTTGGATGTTTCAACTATGTTCAGACGTATTGTCAATGACTTAGAATTACACGAAATAGGGCATTTTTCGTTTTATACATTAAATTTAAGCTCCAGGAACCTGTGAAACTGAGGGCTCATTCTCAGTTTTTAATTCAAATACAATTCTAGTGATTCATTTCACTGTTTCCCCGTTATGATATGGGCAATATTCTTACATTGAAATCTGTGTTAGTCCATAAATGTTGATTTTATGAAAGAAATTAACAAAACCAATTCAAGACCTTAGTGATTGATAACTATTGGTGATCTTCAATTAGTTTCATTACATTTAATTCTCCGACAAAGCTAATGCGTGATCATTGCATCATTTCGTATTCAATATTTTACAAATTTTCTTTCAGGAAATTGGATGCACTAAGGTCAATTTTTCAAATGATTAATATTAAAAATAATCATTTTCATTCATATGTCAATTACATATATCCATTTGAAATCGCAATAAAAGACACCACAGAATCCTTCGCCTCTGCTTCGTACTTATCTACCATTGTTAAAGGTATGGCGTGACCTATTTTTCTTTGTTGATGATGTCAATAAATACCATTTTGATATAATGTTGGATTGTTTTTTTTTTCTAAATAGTAACAATGTAATTTCATACCGATCTTTAGATCATTCTTGACACACTGATTGTGACTACGAATCACTCTGTTTACCTGATTAAGATATTGAATGTGCTCGCGGCGGATGTTACCAGTCGACAGGGGATGCTTCCTCTTCTTAGGCACCTAATCCCACTTCTAGTATATCCAGGGGTCCCTGTTTGCCGAACTCTCTATTTTGTATTCCTTATAGGAGTTATGAGATTGATCACTGTTCATTATCTTCACCTTTCATGATACATGTTCTAGTTTGATGGTTTATCTCCCTTTCTTGAAAAAATGGAATGACTTGTCTTTCTTTGTTGGTGATGTCAATGAATACCACTTTGATGTAATGATGGATTTTTTATTGATCTGTTATTAGTTGCCCACCGACTTTTAAAACCGAAGAGGACTGTATGTTTTTCTCTGTCTACCCGTCCCTTTGTCTGTCAGTCAGTGCGTTGCATTTGTTTTTCAGACTTTTTCCAGTTATGTTTGTGGAGATTCATTTGAAACATGTAGTGTAGTTTCAGTGTGGCAAATGCCACACTTATTTTTTAAAGTAAACAATGGCTACTACTTTGGTGTTTGTATTTGTTTACAAATAAATTTTATTTGTTCTAAATCCCTTCAAGACTTTTTCAATCATATTGAGACGTCACCACCTGTAGGTGAAGTACCACTTTAGTCCTGTGCTTAGCTCTCAGGGCCGTAGCAGTGAGGGTTTTAACATGCCAAGGGTAAATTCAGGTGACCTATTGCAATCGGTTGTCGTCCGTCGTCGTGCGTCGTCCGTTAACAATGGAACAATTTTAACTTCTTTTTATAACTACCAGACCAACTTGGTATGAACCATTCGCAACGGTCTATGGGGGTGGTGTCGTATCTTTCGTGGTAAGGCTTGCGTTACACGGCTCAACCTGAACCTAGGAGGGCTTCTGTGGCACAGTGGTTTAAAATTTAACGCCCTTAACTTCCTGTTTCGCAATACTGAGTTATCTCCCTTTAATCATCAACTTTCGATTACTCAACTATATCACTCACCACTGCCTACAACCAATACCTCCTATATTATTTACCCGCACTCTCCAAGTCACACTAAATTTATTAATACACGAAATCTCTTAAATTCTCTTCTCTATTTGTCAAGCTTATCAACACCTAGATTGTAAGGAAGTCACAAAATTCCATAAACACTCAGTATCTTCTGATTCGATTCTCACTCTTTACTATCCCGCATTTCCAAAATAGGCAAAACCCTCAATTCTAGAAAACCTTGTAAATCTCTGTATTCGAAATAAGACCTTTTTTTTTTTTTTTTTTTTTTTACAATTTATTAAAATGGTATAAATCTCTCAAATGCACGATCAACAAATTCTAAACTCTGTCTCAGTCTCTCAAGTCACCTAAATCTGTCTATAAACAACTTTTCCCACCACTCTTATGTTGGAAAATCAACCAACACTCAAAAGTATAAATTATTCCTGACTCCCAATCTTTCTTCCAGACCTCCTGGATGAAATTAAAAAGCAATAACTAAAACTTAGACCCTTGAACTTAATTTCTTAGTGAATTTCCAACACTATTGAAATTCCTGAATAATTTCTAAAACTGAGTTCTGGTAAGTCTGAATTCCAGTTATAAAACAACAGCAAAATTTAGGAATACACTAGCTTCCTCAGCTAAATGTATAATTTACACTAATCTAATAATATATGGATTTCAATAAATTCTGTAACTATAATTATCTGACATCAATTTACTAAATATTCAACAAATAGCAAATTTCAGCAAAGTCTAATTACTCACTAAAATTCACTTAACTCAACCAAAACTTCTTATGAAATTCCACAAATAATTCCAAAAACCCAAAGATGTGCTGGAAATATACCTGGCTCTTCTTAAAATAAAATTAAAAAGTCATTCTCAAGTCTAAATACAAAAATGCCCAACCCATGCTAACTTCTAACTCCTTGCCCCTAAAACGAAGCTTCACTAAGGAAACGAACCTCGCAGAAGAACCAAAATTCCTTGAATCTTTCCCTTTTATAAAACAAAAAAAAAACAAAAAAAAAAACAGGACGTAAAAGTTGGAAAACGTTGTACACGTTGGAAAATGTCGGAGAATCTCTCGTGACATTTCCCATAAGCGGCAAAACTCGTAGAAAAATCTAAGTACAAACAAGACAACTATTCTGAATTAAAATCATCACTAAATACATTCCTAAACTGAAATAAGTAAATTATTATCCGTTTAATACAAATAACACGGTTAACTCCAAAAATCCCAAAGCTATAGTAACTTTAACGATCGGGCTCGACCTCCTATAATTAAGACAACCAAGTCTGTAAACAAATTCTACCAGTTTACAACAGGACAATAAACCATCGTTAATCGACTGAAAACAAGTTAGAGGCCGGGAGTAACCTATAAAAATGTACACCCCTACAGCAATTAAGCATATATGGCAAGAGGGCAGGGCTTAGCAGTGTTATCAGAATAAGCAGCAGTCTGATGCTTGACTCTACACGTGCTCTGTAGCAGACGATATTTTGAACAGGGAGACTGGCATGATTTATCAAAATAAACTAACGTTTTCCCGCATTTTTTTTACCACTCTGCTCAATCTGTGAGGCACTGAAGGGATATGTTTTTACTTTAACAAAACTTCACCCTAGGAACTACAAAATGAATTCAGTATTGTTTTATCCATGTCTTTTAAAACATGTAGTTTTATGATAATATACACAAATATTGGTATAAATGATATACTAATACTTATGATTTTCCTCTTGGTGCCTTGCAATTATGAGAAGAATTTGGGGGGAAATCGTAGCTGTGCAATTGAGGACATGTGCATTGAAGGATTATTAAGAAACACTTTGTCCATTATGATATTTGGAGATCTACTATCTGTGATTGTCTCTTTTGACATTGTAATGTTCACACGTGAGAGTCCAGATTGAGAGTAATTTTAGAGTGATGGTTGATCAATTGGAAATTTTGTCATCATTGGTGATAGACAATGGGAGTTGCACAACTGGCCTAGGAGATTGTTGCTTAATCAGACAAACATCATGCTTGACATTATTCGAGAAAAGGTACCAGCAATCCTGCAAAACTCTGAAACAGCAATCAGACTGAACATTCCTAATGAGTTATTTTTATAAAGTTAACCAATTTTTTAAAGGAATGTGATTATATATCATTAAAAAATAAAATCTGGATTTACCAATGATATGAGTAAGTACTTTTTTCCACGTTATACAGTGATTTGATTACATGTTTCCTTTGGTGCAATCTCCCTTATCTAGAACTAGACAAGCATACTCGTGCAATATGTGAGTCAACATCCGGTGTAAACAATAACAAAAGATAATCACACCCACAAACTGCCAATCTCTAGTTTGAAATACAAATTTCGCCCTGTTTCTGAATGTGACCAGAAAATTCATATATTCCACCATTTTCACCAATTGGCTGCTTTTATACCCAATTACCGGCCTTTAAACTACAGGAAACATGCCATCATCCATAAAGCTATGGTTTACTTCCTATAGGATACCCATTTAAAAGTCCCTAGCAAATTAAGTAAGCTAAAATTCTACAACTTTACCACAGCTTACGATCAGGTGATTTCTACTAAAGTCAAAACATGTGCTCAAACTATTTCAACACATACAAATCACTTAAACTTTTCAATAATGACCTATCAACTACATGAAAATCATAACTTATACATATTCCTGCAATGTCAAGTCAAAATACACCAATACAAGTTCCTCTAAACTTTCCAACAAATGTCATCAATAATCAGGTTCAATAACTCTCTATGAAACTAATCTGTCAAATCACTCGACCGTTAAAATATATAAGATCTATTGAGTAGCACCAAATTAGCATAAAATGAAGTAATTGAAAATAGCATTATTTAAAGATATGTTTAATTCTTAATTATTGCGTGCTTTAAATGAATCAAATAAATCTGTATCATCAGTTAATGAGAGCAATATTGAGTTACTAGTACTGTTCTCTTTTATTGAATTAACGATATCGTTTGTCTTAATAAGAGCGCGATTATTACAAGATCATCGGTTGAATCTCTCTCTCTCTCTCTCTCTCTCTCTCTCTCTCTGTGTGTGTGTGTGTGTCTCTCTCTCTCTCTCTCTCTCTCTCAGGGTAAATATTATACTCTGATACTTCCCCTGATTGAAGATAGCCGATCGGCACGGGCTAAGTGTGTCGCAGTCTGTACAATGGACAATGGTATTACTGTTGGAATGCAAATGGAGTTTATCGTTTTGTTTCATGGATTATGCAAATAAAGGGAGTTTTACTATTGCTGAGAGTATTTTCGACAAGTGTACACGTACATCTACGGTCCTTTACATATATTACGAGTAGACCCAGGTAAATCAGTTTTTGTATATTTTGACATATTTACTGCAAATGTACGCACATTCACGTAAAGAAAAGACATTTTATATATATTTATCCAAAGCTTTTAGAATGATTTACTTCTGTACGATATGTTTATTATAATTTTGAGCACTGCGTGGTGTTCCAAAACGTGATTTTATTTCTTCTTGATGTCCTATAAATTAGTATTGGAGATGTACGTGTTACCTGTCGAAGCTACCCGCACAGGTAAATCGAAGATACTGATGTGAAGTGAAGCGTAACAAAACTCGTCCCCTTATATACCATGCGAATCCTGATACATATAACAATAGAATGTTCAACAAATATGGCGGATTAGCAGAGAAATATGGCGGACATATAGAATTATACTATATTTATTAATTCATGTCAGCTTTAAGTTTTTAGGTTTGACACAGTCATGGTACGAGCGAGTCTTGCACTCAAGACTGGTTACGAAACGAACGCTCTACCAACTGAGCTGCCGCGACCGTTATACAAATAAATGATGGTAAGTAAATTCCATATTTTCAACAGTGACAAGTGACAAACATGATATACAGTTTACTTACAATATGATTGTGGTATTAAGAAGCATATCAATCATTGTGTGACTGAAAAGGAATTTTTACCACATACTTTAGGTTACATCACTTAATACGCAAACAAAACAAAGCACGAATCATCTTTAGATAGCAAAATATTGCGAGCTCCGTAATACACATATAAATGAACAAGTGACATTATGGTTGATCATAAAATTTGCGAAATGCCAATTTTAAACAAGGCTGTGAAAAATCCCGTACTATAAACTTATTTGTTTTGTAGTCTTGTCTCAGTTTGAAAATTGATGATACGCAGAACATACTCTCGCTTATGGAATCAGCTGGAAAACACTATATGCAGATGGTATTGAAATATTGCTACATAAATATGGGAAGTTGAAGACGGAGAAGGTGAAGTCATCCCGTTTGTCAAAGTTGAGTTCTTGATACTTCTGATATATTTTATAATGACAAATTAAATATGCTATAAAAGTGGACAGTATATATACATTAACATCCAATGGCGAGAGGGGGGGGGGGGGGGGTCAGCACATTCTTGCATTATACTTATTCTTAATGTTCAGTATAAAACTTTCTCCGGGGAGTAAGTTGATTCCATATGCAAATTGTAGATCTAGATTTTTCTTCTTCTAATTACAATCGAGCCATGACCAAAAAGGATATTTAGATTTGTGCAGCATATGTGTTTTGCTGGTTACAAATGTAGTCCCATTTCACTGTCTGTCTTAGATCTCCATCGTCAACTTCCCATCTTTGTGCAGCAATATTCCATTATCACCTGGATATGGTCTTTATATATCTCAACTGATTCGATATACAAAAGGTTATTCTGCATATAGTCAGTTTTTATATGGAAACAAGCTACTGACAAACAAGTTGATGGTACAAGGGTTTCAACAGTCTCGATTGAAGTCAGCATTTCTCCAATTCTATGCTCGCTATAACGATCTAGTTCGTCAGTACAATGTTTCAATGGGTCAAATGCTGTCTGATGTGTTCATACCGGTTGTTAAGCCGTTCTTGGCACGCTGATTTTGACTACGGATAACTCCATTTACCTGATCAGGATATAGGGCTCACGGCGGGTGTGACCGGTCGACAGGGGATGCTTACTCCTCCTAGGCACCTGATGTGCCCTGGTGTGTCCAGGGGTCCGTGTTTGCCCAACTATCTATTTTGTATTGCTTGTAGGAGTTATGAGACTGATCACTGTCCGTTATCTTCACCTTTCATCTACAATGTTTTTGTAACAGTGCATTTTTATTTCGTTTGCTGTTTTCCGTCCCTTTTGAGAGTTTTAAACTCATATTGAGACGTCAATAGCTTGAGGGAAATTGTCATACATTTTTACTCGTGCATGGCGCTCAAGGTCGATGTAATTAGGATTTTCCGTTTTATGGTTATAATCTGAAGACCAATTTAGACGGGAAATGGGAGAGGATGTACAATGATAATTTGTATTGAAAACATTCACATTGATCTGAAATCAAGGAATACAGATTTAGTGGAAATAAATCTAAACAAATATTTGACACGTGCTAGATTCCAGCCACGATACAGAACGACAGTCTTACAAGTTAACAATTGAGTTACCCTACTTTGTAGGAAACTATAAATAGAAATACATGTTTTGCTATTTCTATTATTATTTCGAAAGGAAATCAGCCATTATCACAATGTTTAATTCGTATCAAATAGGAGGAAAAACTACTTGAACCAGGAAGCTCTTTTTCTCAAAGGAACAACAAAAATGGAAAACAGTACGTATTTATCGGAGAAGTTAGATGCGTGGAATAGTGAACTAGCCAGTGGTTTAACCCCGAATAATGTGATTTTGTCTCTGTATATTGCAACAAGTTTGTTGGGAAATTCTACAGTGATTCTGATTTATGGATTTAAGATGAGAGGAAACAAGGAAGAAAGATACTTTATTCCATTCCTTGCTATGGCGGATCTATGTGCTTCCTTGGTTTGCGCTTCTTTCGGAATCGCTCTCAACATGATGCAGGCCGAGTTTAACAACACGCACCTGTGTAAAGCCTGGTGGTTCTTCGCGGCGTTTACTACTTTCACGTCAATTTTGTTTCTCTTCATCATTGCCGTACACAGGTATCTCAAAGTCTGTAGACCTCTTGGAAAACAAATGATTCTGAAATGGAAAAGATTTGCTTTAGGTTTGGGTTTGTTTGTAGCATTTATACATGCTGTACCTATGGTTCATTTTTATGGATCAGTTCCCTTTCCTAATGAGGAGGAGGGGATCGTTGGACTACGGTGTAGCAGGCTGAAAACCATCAACAAAACAGGCTCTTTGATCTTTGGAGGAGTCATAGTTCTCATAACAGTTGCATGCATTGTTACGCTAATTTTTCTCTATGCCAAGATTGGATACACTATTCTTGCACACTTCAAATTTTCAAAATCCCCATGCAAACCTGATACCAGTTCGGACACAGAAAAATCCAGCAGGATCAATCACTCTCAGGTTACAATCTCAAGCAGAAACGACCCTCTTAGTGGCACAGAAAATGGAACCTACTCTATCGAGACGGACAACACTGAATTATCCGAATCGTTACCTCCTCAAACGTCTACAAAAACAACAGGGAAAACTCTTACAACAAATACAAAGCTTGAAAGAAAACTGAATCCTTATAAGTCAAGTGCAAAGCGGAGAAAAGAAAGGAACAACCAGCGAGTTGTACACAAATTCACTCTGATGTTTATGCTCATCACGATAATCTTCCTCATTTGTTACATCCCAAAGGTTATCATCATGTTACTAGAGGCTAGGAACCCGAAGTTCTGGGAGGAGTTTTCAGATTCTGCTAGAGCTGGCGTGCTGTTTGTGTATAGGATGTACATCATAAACAATATTACTAATCCAATCATTTATGCATTCCTGGACGAGCAGTTTGCTAAAGAAATCAAGTCGTTGTTTAAAGTTTGCAAATGATAAAATACCATGGTGTCATCATTACATAGCTTTGTGAAATATGATATTTCTTAGGTTTTTATGAAATATGGAATCTATTTGACGTCACACAACATTGTGTCCATCTTATCATATGTCATCATATTACAAGTAATTACATATATACATAACCATGTAAGTAATTGTAAAGAACATTGGATTTGCAATTCTTTTGGGAAAAGAACATATTATTCATCTCTGCTTAAAGCTGACATGAGTTAATAAATATAGTATAATTCTATATGTCCGCCCTATTTCTTTGCTATTCCGCCATATTAGTTGGATATTCTATTGTTATATGTATCAGGGTTCGCATGGTATATAAGGGGACGAGTTTTGCTACGCTTCACTTCACATCAGTGTCTTCGATTTACCTGTGCGGGTAGCTTCGACAGGTAACACGTACATCTCCGATACTAATTTATAGGAGATCAAGAAGAAATGAAATCACGTTTTGAAACACCATGCAGTGCTCAAAATTACAATAAACATATCGTACAGTAGTAAATCATTCTAAAAGCTTTGGATAAATAAATATAGAGTGCCTTTTCTTTACGTGAATGTGCGTACATTTGCAATAAATATGTCAAAACTATACAAAAACACGGAGAAATATTTCATCTATTATCTAGATCTATTGATGAAATGGAATAAGCAAAGGATATAAAATCTATACCATTCACACTTACTTCAAGCAAAATGCAAATACATAAATGCGACTGTACGTATAAAGAAGACATGGTCATGTATGTTCGTCATGAAAAAGCATCGAATGCGGATGACTATTTACCTGGGTCTACTCGTAATATCTGTAAAGGATCGAAGATGTACGTGTATACTTGTCGAGAATACTCAAAGTAGTAGTAAAACGCCCTTTATTAGCATAATCCATGAAGCAAAACGATACACTCCATTTGTATACCAACAGTAAACAACATTGTCCATTGTACAAACTGCAACACACTTAGCCCGTGCCGATCAGCCATCTTCAATCAGGGGAAGTATCAGAGTAGAATATTTACCCTGTATTGTGCATGAATCCCTATACCGTATGATCTACTTGTCAGAGTATTGCAGATTTATAAATCAGGAAATTATTTAGGTACATAAATTGTTTGTGCATAGATAATTTGCATATACAACACTGCACGAGTGTATGGAGAGAGAGAGAGAGAGAGAGAGAGAGAGAGAGAGAGAGAGAGAGAGAGAGAGATCTCAGGATATATATATATATATATATATATTCAAACGATGATCTTGTAATAATCGCGCTCTTATTAAGACAAATGATATCGTTAATTCAATATAAGAGAACAGTAACTCAATATTGCTCTCATTAATTGATAATACAGATTTATTTGATTCATTTAAATCACGCAATAATTAAAAATTAAACATATTTTTAAATAATATTATTTTTAATTACTTCATTTTATGCTAATTCGGCGCTCAATAGATCTTATATATCTATGCCATTTTGTTTTATTACATTCTGCGTTTAACTCGACGCAAATTCTAGTAATGCAAAATGTAATAATTGAGTTTATCATATGCGTAGTTATCAAGCACATAGAATATTTTTTTTAAAACATATTTTATTGAGAAACTCAACAGGATTGAGCAACAGGCATAGCCTATGTAGGCCCTCTCCCAAATACAAAGGTCAAGTACAAAGTACTTAGAATCAAAGTGAGGGGACAAGAGTGTCTGTCCTCCACCTTTGATAACAATATCCATTTTTTTATGTTTTCCGCCACACTCAACAATTTTTCAGTTATCTGGTGGCACCGAGTTTTTGTTGGTGGAAGAAAGAAAACAGATACAATGTATCTGGGAAGAGACCACCGACCTTCCGAAAGTATACTGGGAAACTTTCTCACTTACCGGCGCGAGCGGGTTTCGAACCCGTGCCGACAGAAGTGAGAGGCCGTTATTTTGTAATGCAAGTAAAAATATATTGGGCAATAATGCTGAATTAGTAGTGTGAAAGAGTGTGAGAATGTATAAAATTATTATTATGTATCTTCATTACTATTACTGATGATTATGTGAATATGGAAAAAGAATAAATTATAATATATATATATATATATATATATATATATATATATATATATATATATATAAATTGATGATCAGATGGAGTTCAATCACATAACATTTATTTCTCTACAGTCTGTTTCGTAAGGGGATGGTTTCCCCTCACTCGTCGGGAGAAAAATGACATCTAACGAAAAACATCCGCATGGCTGAGAATATGTTACACAGAAACATACTGGATAGTTGCTAAGCATGATTACACACAGGATTGAGTAAATAGAAATTTATGGGAATGACGGCAAGTGCTGACGAGTTCTGAACGCTTATTCAATGAAGATTTTTCGGGATGACATATTATAAAGAATTTCTCTAGAATACAAAGGTTGCACTTTTTTGAAATGTTTGAGTATGATGATGTTTTTCCTAAAATTTCCCACTTGATTTTGTAGTCAATATTTTTGTCTTTCAATGTCTATATGAATTTGCTGAGCTCGGTGGTATTCTTTTTCGTGGAATTACGGAATGAATGAGTGTGGTTGGCGTATCTTAATTTGAACTCGGTGTCTGCTAGTCCCACGTAGCTCTCTTCTTGTCCATTATCGGCTCTGACTCTAGCTAAGTACACAATTCCGTGGGCGCGACATTCACCGTTGAGCGGGCATTGATCTTTGTTTCGGCAATTACACCTGTTACATGTATCTCCGGTCTGGCGCACTTGTTTGATTGAAGCGTTATGCGAGTCGATTACATTTTGCATGGATGGCATACAACTGTACGATATTTTAATAGTGTTTCTGTTGATAATCGAGCAATAATAATAACATGGCCTATCGGGAAACACTCATCTATAATTTTGAGAAACTGTTTACCCAAGTTTGTTTTTACGTTACTATCATATGGGGGGTTAAACCATGTGATGTTACGGACATTCACGTAAAGAAAAGGCACTCTATATTTATTTATCCAAAGCTTTTAGAATGATTTACTACTGTACGATATGTTTATTGTAATTTTGAGCACTGCATGGTGTTTCAAAACGTGATTTCATTTCTTCTTGATCTCCTATAAATTAGTATCGGAGATGTACGTGTTACCTGTCGAAGCTACCCGCACAGGTAAATCGAAGACACTGATGTGAAGTGAAGCGTAGCAAAACTCGTCCCCTTATATACCATGCGAACCCTGATACATATAACAATAGAATATCCAACTAATATGGCGGAATAGCAAAGAAATAGGGCGGACATATAGAATTATACTATATTTATTAACTCATGTCAGCTTTAAGCAGAGATGAATAATATGTTCTTTTCCCAAAAGAATTGCAAATCCAATGTTCTTTACAATTACTTACATGGTTATGTATATATGTAATTACTTGTAATATGATGACATATGATAAGATGGACACAATGTTGTGTGACGTCAAATAGATTCCATATTTCATAAAAACCTAAGAAATATCATATTTCACAAAGCTATGTAATGATGACACCATGGTATTTTATCATTTGCAAACTTTAAACAACGACTTGATTTCTTTAGCAAACTGCTCGTCCAGGAATGCATAAATGATTGGATTAGTAATATTGTTTATGATGTACATCCTATACACAAACAGCACGCCAGCTCTAGCAGAATCTGAAAACTCCTCCCAGAACTTCGGGTTCCTAGCCTCTAGTAACATGATGATAACCTTTGGGATGTAACAAATGAGGAAGATTATCGTGATGAGCATAAACATCAGAGTGAATTTGTGTACAACTCGCTGGTTGTTCCTTTCTTTTCTCCGCTTTGCACTTGACTTATAAGGATTCAGTTTTCTTTCAAGCTTTGTATTTGTTGTAAGAGTTTTCCCTGTTGTTTTTGTAGACGTTTGAGGAGGTAACGATTCGGATAATTCAGTGTTGTCCGTCTCGATAGAGTAGGTTCCATTTTCTGTGCCACTAAGAGGGTCGTTTCTGCTTGAGATTGTAACCTGAGAGTGATTGATCCTGCTGGATTTTTCTGTGTCCGAACTGGTATCAGGTTTGCATGGGGATTTTGAAAATTTGAAGTGTGCAAGAATAGTGTATCCAATCTTGGCATAGAGAAAAATTAGCGTAACAATGCATGCAACTGTTATGAGAACTATGACTCCTCCAAAGATCAAAGAGCCTGTTTTGTTGATGGTTTTCAGCCTGCTACACCGTAGTCCAACGATCCCCTCCTCCTCATTAGGAAAGGGAACTGATCCATAAAAATGAACCATAGGTACAGCATGTATAAATGCTACAAACAAACCCAAACCTAAAGCAAATCTTTTCCATTTCAGAATCATTTGTTTTCCAAGAGGTCTACAGACTTTGAGATACCTGTGTACGGCAATGATGAAGAGAAACAAAATTGACGTGAAAGTAGTAAACGCCGCGAAGAACCACCAGGCTTTACACAGGTGCGTGTTGTTAAACTCGGCCTGCATCATGTTGAGAGCGATTCCGAAAGAAGCGCAAACCAAGGAAGCACATAGATCCGCCATAGCAAGGAATGGAATAAAGTATCTTTCTTCCTTGTTTCCTCTCATCTTAAATCCATAAATCAGAATCACTGTAGAATTTCCCAACAAACTTGTTGCAATATACAGAGACAAAATCACATTATTCGGGGTTAAACCACTGGCTAGTTCACTATTCCACGCATCTAACTTCTCCGATAAATACGTACTGTTTTCCATTTTTGTTGTTCCTTTGAGAAAAAGAGCTTCCTGGTTCAAGTAGTTTTTCCTCCTATTTGATACGAATTAAACATTGTGATAATGGCTGATTTCCTTTCGAAATAATAATAGAAATAGCAAAACATGTATTTCTATTTATAGTTTCCTACAAAGTAGGGTAACTCAATTGTTAACTTGTAAGACTGTCGTTCTGTATCGTGGCTGGAATCTAGCACGTGTCAAATATTTGTTTAGATTTATTTCCACTAAATCTGTATTCCTTGATTTCAGATCAATGTGAATGTTTTCAATACAAATTATCATTGTACATCCTCTCCCATTTCCCGTCTAAATTGGTCTTCAGATTATAACCATAAAACGGAAAATCCTAATTACATCGACCTTGAGCGCCATGCACGAGTAAAAATGTATGACAATTTCCCTCAAGCTATTGACGTCTCAATATGAGTTTAAAACTCTCAAAAGGGACGGAAAACAGCAAACGAAATAAAAATGCACTGTTACAAAAACATTGTAGATGAAAGGTGAAGATAACGGACAGTGATCAATCTCATAACTCCTACAAGCAATACAAAATAGATAGTTGGGCAAACACGGACCCCTGGACACACCAGGGCACATCAGGTGCCTAGGAGGAGTAAGCATCCCCTGTCGACCGGTCACACCCGCCGTGAGCCCTATATCCTGATCAGGTAAATGGAGTTATCCGTAGTCAAAATCAGTGTGCCAAGAACGGCTTAACAATCGGTATGAACACATCAGACAGCATTTGACCCATTGAAACATTGTACTGACGAACTAGATCGTTATAGCGAGCATAGAATTGGAGAAATGCTGACTTCAATCGAGACTGTTGAAACCCTTGTACCATCAACTTGTTTGTCAGTAGCTTGCTTCCATATAAAAACTGACTATATGCAGAATAACCTTTTGTATATCGAATCAGTTGAGATATATAAAGACCATATCCAGGTGATAATGGAATATTGCTGCACAAAGATGGGAAGTTGACGATGGAGATCTAAGACAGACAGTGAAATGGGACTACATTTGTAACCAGCAAAACACATATGCTGCACAAATCTAAATATCCTTTTTGGTCATGGCTCGATTGTAATTAGAAGAAGAAAAATCTAGATCTACAATTTGCATATGGAATCAACTTACTCCCCGGAGAAAGTTTTATACTGAACATTAAGAATAAGTATAATGCAAGAAAGTGCTGACCCCCCCCCCCCCCTCCCCCCCCTCTCGCCATTGGATGTTAATGTATATATACTGCCCACTTTTATAGCATATTTAATTTGTCATTATAAAATATATCAGAAGTATCAAGAACTCAACTTTGACAAACGGGATGACTTCACCTTCTCCGTCTTCAACTTCCCATATTTATGTAGCAATATTTCAATACCATCTGCATATAGTGTTTTCCAGCTGATTCCATAAGCGAGAGTATGTTCTGCGTATCATCAATTTTCAAACTGAGACAAGACTACAAAACAAATAAGTTTATAGTACGGGATTTTTCACAGCCTTGTTTAAAATTGGCATTTCGCAAATTTTATGATCAACCATAATGTCACTTGTTCATTTATATGTGTATTACGGAGCTCGCAATATTTTGCTATCTAAAGATGATTCGTGCTTTGTTTTGTTTGCGTATTAAGTGATGTAACCTAAAGTATGTGGTAAAAATTCCTTTTCAGTCACACAATGATTGATATGCTTCTTAATACCACAATCATATTGTAAGTAAACTGTATATCACGTTTGTCACTTGTCACTGTTGAAAATATGGAATTTACTTACCATCATTTATTTGTATAACGGTCGCGGCAGCTCAGTTGGTAGAGCGTTCGTTTCGTAACCAGTCTTGAGTGCAAGACTCGCTCGTACCATGACTGTGTCAAACTTAAAAACTTAAAGCTGACATGAATTAATAAATATAGTATAATTCTATATGTCCGCCATATTTCTCTGCTAATCCGCCATATTTGTTGAACATTCTATTGTTATATGTATCAGGATTCGCATGGTATATAAGGGGACGAGTTTTGTTACGCTTCACTTCACATCAGTATCTTCGATTTACCTATGCGGGTAGCTTCGACAGGTAACACGTACATCTCCAATACTAATTTATAGGACATCAAGAAGAAATAAAATCACGTTTTGGAACACCACGCAGTGCTCAAAATTATAATAAACATATCGTACAGTAGTAAATCATTCTAAAAGCTTTGGATAAATATATACAAAATGTCTTTTCTTTACGTGAATGTGCGTACATTTGCAGTAAATATGTCAAAATATACAAAAACTGATTTACCTGGGTCTACTC
This sequence comes from Ostrea edulis, assembly GCF_947568905.1. NCBI lineage: Eukaryota > Metazoa > Mollusca > Bivalvia > Ostreida > Ostreidae > Ostrea > Ostrea edulis. The sequence goes on from NC_079165.1 coordinate 103,662,998, forward strand.
GTAATATCTGTAAAGGACCGTAGATGTACGTGTACACTTGTCGAAAATACTCTCAGCAATAGTAAAACTCCCTTTATTTGCATAATCCATGAAACAAAACGATAAACTCCATTTGCATTCCAACAGTAATACCATTGTCCATTGTACAGACTGCGACACACTTAGCCCGTGCCGATCGGCTATCTTCAATCAGGGGAAGTATCAGAGTATAATATTTACCCTGAGAGAGAGAGAGAGAGAGAGACACACACACACACACAGAGAGAGAGAGAGAGAGAGAGAGAGAGAGAGAGAGAGAGAGAGAGAGATTCAACCGATGATCTTGTAATAATCGCGCTCTTATTAAGACAAACGATATCGTTAATTCAATAAAAGAGAACAGTACTAGTAACTCAATATTGCTCTCATTAACTGATGATACAGATTTATTTGATTCATTTAAAGCACGCAATAATTAAGAATTAAACATATCTTTAAATAATGCTATTTTCAATTACTTCATTTTATGCTAATTTGGTGCTACTCAATAGATCTTATATATTTTAACGGTCGAGTGATTTGACAGATTAGTTTCATAGAGAGTTATTGAACCTGATTATTGATGACATTTGTTGGAAAGTTTGGAGGAACTTGTATTGGTGTATTTTGACTTGACATTGCAGGAATATGTATAAGTTATGATTTTCATGTAGTTGATAGGTCATTATTGAAAAGTTTAAGTGATTTGTATGTGTTGAAATAGTTTGAGCACATGTTTTGACTTTAGTAGAAATCACCTGATCGTAAGCTGTGGTAAAGTTGTAGAATTTTAGCTTACTTAATTTGCCAGGGACTTTTAAATGGGTATCCTATAGGAAGTAAACCATAGCTTTATGGATGATGGCATGTTTCCTGTAGTTTAAAGGCCGGTAATTGGGTATAAAAGCAGCCAATTGGTGAAAATGGTGGAATATATGAATTTTCTGGTCACATTCAGAAACAGGGCGAAATTTGTATTTCAAACTAGAGATTGGCAGTTTGTGGGTGTGATTATCTTTTGTTATTGTTTACACCGGATGTTGACTCACATATTGCACGAGTATGCTTGTCTAGTTCTAGATAAGGGAGATTGCACCAAAGGAAACATGTAATCAAATCACTGTATAACGTGGAAAAAAGTACTTACTCATATCATTGGTAAATCCAGATTTTATTTTTTAATGATATATAATCACATTCCTTTAAAAAATTGGTTAACTTTATAAAAATAACTCATTAGGAATGTTCAGTCTGATTGCTGTTTCAGAGTTTTGCAGGATTGCTGGTACCTTTTCTCGAATAATGTCAAGCATGATGTTTGTCTGATTAAGCAACAATCTCCTAGGCCAGTTGTGCAACTCCCATTGTCTATCACCAATGATGACAAAATTTCCAATTGATCAACCATCACTCTAAAATTACTCTCAATCTGGACTCTCACGTGTGAACATTACAATGTCAAAAGAGACAATCACAGATAGTAGATCTCCAAATATCATAATGGACAAAGTGTTTCTTAATAATCCTTCAATGCACATGTCCTCAATTGCACAGCTACGATTTTCCCCCAAATTCTTCTCATAATTGCAAGGCACCAAGAGGAAAATCATAAGTATTAGTATATCATTTATACCAATATTTGTGTATATTATCATAAAACTACATGTTTTAAAAGACATGGATAAATCAATAATGAATTCATTTTGTAGTTCCTAGGGTGAAGTTTTGTTAAAGTAAAAACATATCCTTTCAGTGCCTCACAGATTGAGCAGAGTGGTAAAAAAAAATGCGGGAAAACGTTAGTTTATTTTGATAAATCATGCCAGTCTCCCTGTTCAAAATATCGTCTGCTACAGAGCACGTGTAGAGTCAAGCATCAGACTGCTGCTTATTCTGATAACACTGCTAAGCCCTGCCCTCTTGCTATATATGCTTAATTGCTGTAGGGGTGTACATTTTTATAGGTTACTCCCGGCCTCTAACTTGTTTTCAGTCGATTAACGATGGTTTATTGTCCTGTTGTAAACTGGTAGAATTTGTTTACAGACTTGGTTGTCTTAATTATAGGAGGTCGCGCCCGATCGTTAAAGTTACTATAGCTTTGGAATTTTTGGAGTTAATCGTGTTATTTGTATTAAACGGAAAATAATTTACTTATTTCAGTTTAGGAATGTATTTAGTGATGATTTTAATTCAGAATAGTTGTCTTGTTTGTACTTAGATTTTTCTACGAGTTTTGCCGCTTATGGGAAATGTCACGAGAGATTCTCCGACATTTTCCAACGTGTACAACGTTTTCCAACTTTTACGTCCTATTTTGTTTTGTTTTTTTATATAAAAGGGAAAGATTCAAGGAATTTTGGTTCTTCTGCGAGGTTCGTTTCCTTAGTGAAGCTTCGTTTTAGGGGCAAGGAGTTAGAAGTTAGCATGGGTTGGGCATTTTTGTATTTAGACTTGAGAATGACTTTTTAATTTTATTTTAAGAAGAGCCAGGTATATTTCCAGCACATCTTTGGGTTTTTGGAATTATTTGTGGAATTTCATAAGAAGTTTTGGTTGAGTTAAGTGACTTTTAGTGAATAATTAGACTTTGTTGAAATTTGCTATTTGTTGAATATTTAGTAAATTGATGTCAGATAATTATAGTTACAGAATTTATTGAAATCCATATATTATTAGATTAGTGTAAATTATACATTTAGCTGAGGAAGCTAGTGTATTCCTAAATTTTGCTGTTGTTTTATAACTGGAATTCAGACTTACCAGAACTCAGTTTTAGAAATTATTCAGGAATTTCAATAGTGTTGGAAATTCACTAAGAAATTAAGTTCAAGGGTCTAAGTTTTAGTTATTGCTTTTTAATTTCATCCAGGAGGTCTGGAAGAAAGATTGGGAGTCAGGAATAATTTATACTTTTGAGTGTTGGTTGATTTTCCAACATAAGAGTGGTGGGAAAAGTTGTTTATAGACAGATTTAGGTGACTTGAGAGACTGAGACAGAGTTTAGAATTTGTTGATCGTGCATTTGAGAGATTTATACCATTTTAATAAATTGTAAAAAAAAAATAAAAAAAAAAAAAAAAAAGGTCTTATTTCGAATACAGAGATTTACAAGGTTTTCTAGAATTGAGGGTTTTGCCTATTTTGGAAATGCGGGATAGTAAAGAGTGAGAATCGAATCAGAAGATACTGAGTGTTTATGGAATTTTGTGACTTCCTTACAATCTAGGTGTTGATAAGCTTGACAAATAGAGAAGAGAATTTAAGAGATTTGTGTATTAATAAATTTAGTGTGACTTGGAGAGTGCGGGTAAATAATATAGGAGGTATTGGTTGTAGGCAGTGGTGAGTGATATAGTTGAGTAATCGAAAGTTGATGATTAAAGGGAGATAACTCAGTATTGCGAAACAGGAAGTTAAGGGCGTTAAATTTTAAACCACTGTGCCACAGAAGCCCTCCTAGGTGCACTCTCAAGCAATGGTTATTAAGACCAAGTTATCACCAAATTGACACATTTCGGTAATCGCTCTCAACTTGAAGATTACCTGTATTTCCTGTAATTTTCGTGGGAATATTTAAAACTTTCAGGATTTCCGACCAGTAATTAGATTGAATTCTGAAGTTGATCATTGCAAAAAGTGTAACCTCGAAGGTAATAAATTAACAACAAGGTCATCTCAATTCTACGGGGTGGGCGACGTGCACTCTGGTCCGTCACCCAGGCCCCCTGGAGGCACAATGGGAGAATGTTTATATCTATGCTACCCCCTTCGAACCCCCTTGCGTACTCTCAAGCAATGGTGACTTAACCAAGAGGTCACTGGTATCACCAAATTGACACATTTTGATAGTGATTATGAAGTTGTAAATTATTTGAATTTCCTGGATTTTTCAAGGGAATAGCTAAAACTTCAGGATTCCTGACCAAAATTAGACTGAATTCTAAAATGACCAATTCAAAATGTGTAATCTCAAAGGTGACGTAAGATTAACAACAAAGTGGTCGCAGTTCAGGCGGACTATAATACTTGTCAGCTCTGAATAACTCCTATGATGGAAAGCAAAAATTGGACAAAATTTCCTAACACCAATTTAGCAAACCATCTACCAGTCCTACTGGAGGAAAATTACGTCCCATAACTGAAACTGGTATACCTCTAAGGGATTCCGATTGATTCTGAAGAGTTTCAGCAGAAAATTCTAGAATAATTTTGAAGTCTGAATTCCGTCAAAAAAGATCTAACTACAAGTCCCAAATACTTCCGTAAAAACTAAGGTAATGATAGCAGAATGGCACATTGCTAAATACCATTTTCGACGATTCCTAAGATAAAAACAATGAACTGTAATGGATCAAACTTTTTCGACCGGAAATTCCTCATAAATTCCTCAAACTAATCCAAACGTTCCAGAGCCAGTGAGAATTAACCCAAACTCAGCTAAGAATTAAAATTAAGACCGATTACTCGAGCCAAAATACGAAAATTACCCAGCCCAGTAACACCCCTAAGCCTCTACCCTCAAAGCCACGCCTCCTCGGAAAAAGTTGGATAACAAAACATGACACTTCCTGACGTGGTTTCTCGACTGCTGGAACCATACAAACTCCAATAAATGCCTATTGAATGAATTATGGAAAGAAAAATTCAACGACGAATACATCTGAGACAAAACCAGTCAATTATTTACATGAAAATGGAATGGAATGTGATTGACTTAAAGTTAACCAAACAATGACTTTTGGTTAGGCTTGACATTGAGAATAAACAACAACGAACCGATCAACAATCTGCAAGTCCGAACTTAAATTGAGATTGTAGACAATTATCGGAAACAAAAACTGCAATTAAATGCAACTAATGATATGGAACTAGGGTCTCTGTGCTATGGAAAGTGCTAAATATCCTAAGAACGACAATGTGAGAATATACTGCGACTCGTACGCTGTGATGCTGGTTCTAGCACAAACCTGAAACGTGTGTACGAAATAGCATATAGCGCTCCACGTCACGTACGTTGTCGGAATCATCTGTAAACTACATAAAATAAAAAGAGGCAAATTGCTGAAATAGCAAGAATACCACGTAATTGCATTGGCATGTTAATAATAGATAAGTACTATGAAGTTAATAACTCTGCATAAATTGACCTGTGAGGTCCTTGGTACCTAAAATTGTGATCGTGCTGTAGTAAAAACCCGTGAATCCCTGTGGCCGTGAATAGCAATGCCTACCCTGAAACTTGGGCCCAATAATGCCTAGCAAGTAAACCTAGCGAGATAATGCAGTGGTTGGCCACATTGCAAATTGAACCTCGTGGTAGGTTGAGGTCCGAGCCCCTTGTCTATATAGTGCCGACATGGCACAATCAGGTATACCTGAACGTTATCCAGGTTCACCTGTGTATGACATGTTAATGAATAAATACAAAGTAACGCGACATAATGAACTGATTACAGAATGGGACGAATTAAGAGTAAGCAAGCCTTGGAATTTGTAGCATGATCTGACTATCTGGTGCCCTTTGCTTGACCGACTCGCTAGCCATGCCTATTGAAAGGTAATGAAACCTACGTTAACCAAGTACCTTGAATCATGAATGGCATTTTGGCCAAATAGATACAATCAAAATTGTGCCATAGGTTTGCCATTGGGATACATAATAATAGAGCACTGGCAATGCTAGGTATATTAGGTGGTGTAGGACATGACCAGGATATGAATTTACATATGGCGGCTGCCAGAAGATACATACAGAAACTAAGTCTGAGTATGGTATCGCCCTATGGGCTATGTTGAGCGAGTGCTTTACGACAGCCGGTAGAATTTGAACTAAGTGAATATTAAGGAATATCAAATAAATGCAGCGACTCACCATGTTGACCTTGAGAAGGGATGGTAGCCTTCGTCAGGGATTAGACGACTATCTCCGGCTGAATAGGTACCTCCTGCCTTCAGGGGAGGGGGAGGACCAGCGTTGTCGTGCTTCACTACCTGGCTGGTATGCCGTCCTTGTCTCGAGCTCCAGTCCCGTGGAGATCCCGGTTAGAAAGGTCCGTGTGTGGTAGCACGATAAAAATCGCTCCCCGCAAAGCGGCCGAGCACAGGCCAAAATTTGGAAACCCATCGCCGACAGTGGTGACGATTCTATTCAGGTTGACCTTGAGATAGGCGAGTAGCGTTCGCCCGGGATTAAACCTCTATCACCGGCTGAATGGGTACCTCCTGCATTTAAAAGAGGGGGGGTGACCATAACGTTGCCGTGCTTCACTACCTTGCCCTCCTAGTCTCGGACTCTAGTCCCGTGGGGATCCAGGATAGAAAGGTCCACAGCACCCATCGCAGTTGTAACAGGCCGTCAAATTAAACCGCGGGTCCGAGTCACAGGTGGCACGATAAAAATCGCTGAGGCTGTGTAATATTATCAACTCTGACTCATTCCGGATTCCGGATATCAATGGTTCTTTGATTATTATTTACTTGTTCTTATGTAACCAGTTAAAACAAAAAGAGTACCAGCTAATAAATGGTGGCACACGTTATTGTGTTCTGTGCTTAGGCATATCCATTGCCATCTCACCTCATCGGGTACACATAACATTACATGGTGTCAGATGGAGCACATAAGACCACCCCCGGAATTGGATTTTTCATCATCAGATGGAAATCTCCCCGAACGATGGAGGAAATGGGAACAAACCATGCGGTTATATTTGAACATCGCTATGCACGAGCGGGACGAAAAGGATCAATGCAGTCCGTTCCTCTACATAATCGGGCAAGATGGACGTGAAATTTTCAACACGATGACAATTCCGAATGACGACAAGGACAAAATAGAACCTTTGTTCACGAAGTTCAAGGAATACTGTGCACCCCGGGAAAACATAACGGTTTGGAGACACAGATTCCACACACGGCAACAAGGTAAAACAGAGACAATAGATCAGTATGTTACAGATTTACGTGTGATAGCTAAAAACTGTAAATTTGGTGCCTTAGAAGAGGATATGTTGCGCGATCGAATTGTTTGTGGTGTTAACTCGGAGAGAGTGAAAGAGAGGCTACTTCGGGACAACAAATTGACACTGGAGAGTGCATTGAGCGTGTGCAGAGCCAATGAGGAATCGGCAATACACCTCAAGGATTTACACAGTGAAGAAGCGACTGCAGCCGCAGTGTTCAAGAAATCATCAAAGGACAGAGAGTATCGCAAGCAACAGGTAAACAGAAATGACAAAAAGAAGCACAGTGTAAAACAGACAAACTTCCGAGAACAGAAAAGCAAAGTCAAAGCATGCGGAAAGTGTGGAACTGGTCATGACGTGGGTAAGTGTCCAGCACATGGGAAGAACTGTTTAAAATGCAACAAGCCCAATCACTTTGCCAAAATGTGCAGAACTAAAAACGTAAACATTGTGGAGCACAGTGAAGTGACTACCGATGAGGAATTCTTCATAGACGCAGTGAATAGCAACACAAGTACCGTTACCAAGGATGAGGCATATGTGAATCTCGTATTCAACAAAATGACTGTAAGACTGAAGATTGACACAGGGTCGCAAGTTAACATAATTCCCAAAGACATCTTGAGCAAACTGCCAGTGAAAAAACAAATTGTAAACACTTCAGTGACATTAAAGTGTTACATGGGCAACCACATACCGATCATAGGGAAGTGTTTTCTGAGGTACAAGAATCACAATTTGGAATTCTTTGTGACAAAAACAGACACTACTCCACTACTCGGACTGAAATCATGTGTAGACCTCGGATTGGTTAAACTCACTATGATGACTCAGAAAGAAGATAAAACAGACCTGTTCAGCCAATTCTCATCAGTATTCCAAGGTTTGGGATGTCTACGAGACCCTTACCACATACAGCTTGACTCTACCGTGCAACCTGTTGTGCACCCACCTCGAACATTACCAGCAGCACTACGAAATGAATTGAAAGCTTCATTGGATGAGATGGAGTCACAAGGCGTAATTGGAAAAGTAGACGAACCAACAGAATGGGTCAACTCTATCGTTTGTGCGGAAAAATCCAATGGCAAATTAAGGATATGTCTGGACCCACGGGATCTCAATAAAGCGATTAAGCGAGAGTATTGCCAATTACCCACAATTGAGGAAATCACTACTCGACTAGCAGGAGCCAGAGTCTTCAGTAAACTGGACGCAAACAGTGGCTATTGGCAGATACCACTTGACCCACAGAGCCAAAAACTTTCAACATTTAACACACCTTTCGGGCGTTACTGTTTTCGAAGGATGCCATTTGGAATCAAAAGTGCACAGGAACTCTTCCAGAAACGAATCTCACAACATTTCTGTCACATTCCAGGAGTAGAAGTGGACATTGATGACATATTAGTCTGGGGGAAGACCAGAGAGGAACATGATCAGAGGTTAAGGACAGTGTTAGAAAAGTGTAAAGAGATCAATTTGACTCTAAATAAAGACAAATGCAGATTCGGATGTTCTGAAGTCACTTACATTGGACACATTTTATCATGTGATGGTGTGAAACCGGATCCAAGGAAAATCGAAGCGAATACCAGGATACCGCCACCAGAAGACAAGAAAGGAGTCGAACGACTACTGGGCACCATCAACTACTTGGCCAAATTCATACCCAACATGTCAAATATCACACAACCGATCAGAACTCTTCTGAGAAAGGAGGTGACATTTCACTGGGATCAAGGTCAGGAAAGCGCATTCAAGGAAATCAAGAGAGTTTTGTCCGAAGCACCAGTTCTCACCTTTTTCGATGTCAAGAAACCTGTGATTGTAAGTGTGGATGCATCAAAATCTGGACTAGGAGCTGTTGTTCTACAAAGTGACAAACCTATTGCGTATGCGTCGAGAGCACTTACTGATGCGGAAACCAGATACGCACAGATTGAAAAAGAATTACTTGCAGTGACATTCGGACTCGAACGATTTAATCAGTATACATATGGTGTTGATGTCACAGTCGAAAATGACCATAAACCACTCGAATCAATTCTGAGCAAACAACTCTCACAGGCCCCTCCAAGACTTCAAAGACTTTTACGTAGATTACAGAAGTACACTTTCACATTTAAATACAAGCCTGGCAGAGAACTAGTAGTCGCTGACACGCTTTCACGAGCATATCTTCCCGTCAACAGACAGGAATCCCAATCTTTGAATCAGGAATTAGATACATTTGTTCATTCTGTGTTTTTACAAAGTGTACCCATGTCCAGGAACATTCTGGAGGAAATCCGAAGGAAAACGGAAAGTGACAATAACCTAAAAACAGTTAAGGATTGCATTCAGAGTGAATGGCCTCCATACAGGACATTCGTAGCAAACAGAACCTTACAAGCATTCTGGAAAAACAAGGATTTTCTTACTGTGGTAGATGGATTGATTCTTAAAGGAGAAAAGATTGTGATCCCAAGAGAACTACAACCAGAAATCTTGCGACAACTACACACAGGACACATGGGCATGGAGAAAACCAAACGACGAGCTAGAAACCTTGTGTACTGGCCGAATATCAACAAAGATATTGATGACATGACTCTTCAATGCAACATTTGCATGGATTTCCGAAACCAAAACCCAAGGGAACCTCTTGTCTCGACAGCGATTCCTGAAGGACCATGGCAAACTGTAGGAACAGATTTGTTCAGTCTACACAACAGTGACTATCTGGTGGTCACAGACTACTACTCTAGATATTTCGAAGTGACAAAACTGCCGAACACCAGAAGTAGTACCATTATTGATAGACTCAAATCAATTTTTGCTAGACATGGCATTCCATACGAAGTCAAGAGCGACAACGGACCACAGTACACTTCTCAGGAATTCAGACAATTTGCAAGGGAGTGGAATTTTCAGCACATGACATCCAGCCCGTACCACCAACAAGCAAATGGACTTGCGGAGAAGACCGTCCAAACAGTCAAACGATTACTGGAGAAATCGAGAATAGATGGAAGTGATCCCTACTTGGGTATATTAGAGTATAGGAACACACCTACTGATACTGGATCGCCAGCGCAGTTACTAATGAGCAGGGAATTGGAATCTATATTACCCATCACCAAAAAACAACTCAGGCCAAGAACTGTGAAGCATACTAAAGTTCGCGAGGATCGAGAAGATGCGCAGAGAAGGCAACAATATTACTACAATCGATCAACTCGAGTTCAGCCAGAAATCTCTGAGGGACAAGCCGTTCGTTTCAGACACAAGGATGAATGGAAACCGGGCTATGTGACGAAGAACGACAATCGATCGTACTGGATGACCACACCAGAAGGCGACAAATACAGAAGAAATCGCAAAGACATTCTAATCTCCAAGGAAAAGACATTCCGAAAGAAACCAGTGTTTTTACCTGATGATGCAACTAACAGCTTACCAGAACTTGATGATTCAAGGAATTCTATTGCTATGGAACCCAAAACCACACCGGAAGCTGAAAATTATCGGACGCGATCTGGTAGAGAAGTGCGGAAGCCGAAGCGTTTTGACGAATAGATTCTAGGATGTGTCAGTTATGAATAACTTGTGCTTACGACTTTTTTTTCGTGTTTGTGAACTGGGGCAGAATAATCCCCATTGCATTATTATTAGTGTTTTATATGACTGGTCAGTCTACCCAAGTCATTAGTCATACTAAGGAAGTTACAAATTTTGTTATGATGTGTAGTCCTATTAATCTGAAGGAAAATAACTCATTGACTAGTGTATGAACTTCAGTTTAATGACATTAAACTTTTGTAAGGGAAAAGTTGTAATATTATCAACTCTGACTCATTCCGGATTCCGGATATCAATGGTTCTTTGATTATTATTTACTTGTTCTTACGTAACCAGTTAAAACAAAAAGAGTACCAGCTAATAAATGGTGGCACACGTTATTGTGTTCTGTGCTTAGGCATATCCATTGCCATCTCACCTCATCGGGTACACATAACATTACAGGCTGAGGCTCCCCGCTAAGGGGCCGAGAAAACGCCTAACTCGGGCCAAAGTTTAGCAACCCATCGCCGACAGTGGTGACGATTCCATTGTTGGAAGAGATGTTTTATTGTATTGCTTATAGGAATTAGATAGGTCACAGTTCGTTATCTTCACCATGGGCAAAACAAATAAAAAACCAATCGATCGGTATTGCTTCTATCTGTCCTTTTTTTTTTTTTTTGGCTTCATCCTGTTGCTGCACTGGTAAAGGATTGTTTGGCTGCGTATACGATAGCACGATGTTAATAAATTAGCTCGATGGCAATGGATTGTCATTAAGAAAATCATTTTTCACAATGTGTTGAATCTAAGGTTTGAGCAGAATGAAAAGTTAACTTGTTCCCCGTTAGGCGGAATTGTAAGAGGCAAGATAGTTCGAACCAGGTTTATTTCGTAAACGGTACGAACTGTATTAGCCAATCTTGATTAATTGTGGACTATTTGATATGTATCAAATAATCTTGATTATTTTCATTTCGTAGATCTGGCACAATGGATATATTCTGAAAATAGACATACCGCTGTACGTCGAAATTTCATATCCAAATGTATTCGATAAGATGTTAGTATTCATAAATCAGTAAAATTCGTGTTGAGGTTTTATTTGATATGATACAGTGTCAATCTACTGTAATGCATTAGTAGGATATGCAAAAGGCAAGAGTATAAACATTTTCTAGTATCGATATCTATATGATCACGAAAAAACATTATATAATTTGTATCCGGATTCATATGCCGATTTAGATATCAATAAAAACAAAGCTGCATAGTTTGGGGGAGGGGGTTCTAATGAGTCTGAAGAAATTAAAAGAAGGAACCGCACATTTGCATTCAAACTAGATGTACTTCAAAATGAATTGATTTCTGCTCTGACTGAAAGCATGATTCTAAATTCGGGAACGAATCTTGCATACAAAATAATTAATAGGGGAACACATAAATTGGAGCTCCTTTGGAATTTAATCAAATGCAGATATGCACCTTTCTTTCAACACGAATCGATATGTTGTTTCAGGCACGTATACAGGGGGTTGGGTGGGCAGCGAGGCTGGGCTGGTCTGCTTTCCCCACTTTTTTGACAATTTACTTTTTTCCGTTATTGTAACATACAAAGTCAGTATTTTCTACATGCAGTCTAAACTGATATATATTTTTTTTAAATTTGTAATGAATTCAATTATAAGCATCAAGTCCTGTAAGTTTTTAATATATTGTCAATAACAAATTTTTAAATAGCTGGAATCTTTTAATGCTTGTAAGCTTACCATTATATCACTGATCAATTTTCTTTCCTTCTGTGAAATATTGTACATGGAAGTAGGACAGTCAGTCTCTCTCTCTCTCTCTCTCTCTCTCTCTCTCTCTCTCTCCTGTTCAATCAATGAATATGGACATACAGAGACCGTAAATAATTATTTGGTTCCCAAAGAAACAATAAAACTATATTTTCGTTTATACATTTCCTTTTATATGTGTCTTTGTGTAATCAACTGTTTATTATGGATTGCTAATGTAATACCCGCATTTTTAAACAGATGTATATTTTCGATCATTATTCCCTTATTTGTATATCCAAATTTGTATATGATCATCGATAAATTTTGAATTGAGCACGCAATATATCCAACCAGATGCTCAGTGTATATGATTAGATTCCCGATTTCTATAAACTGCAAAACCTCGACCAGACAAGCATTCAATGCAGGAAAAATTTTCGACTCTGACATCTCCCCTGATTGAAGACACCCTATTTGGCACGGGTGAAGTGTGTCGCAGTCTGTATAATGGAATGACAACGTGTTGTAAAGTTCTAACGAGATACAAATGGAGTTTATCATTTTGTTTCGTGGATTTATCAGAATAAAGATAATCTAATATTTTCGGTAAGTGCACACCTCCGATACCTGTTGAATAGACGTCCGTATTTGATACGGTGTTTTTTTTTGGCGAATATGCCATGTGCATTACATATTATGCATATGAAATTCACCTGTATTTTGCAAGAATTGATATAAATAATATATTTTATGCTCTTTGCTTATCCCATTCTATCAGTATGTAATTGGCAAATGATTTCTCCGCATTTATTTCATAAGAAACTGCAAATACTTGCTTGCACTTGCAAGTATGCAAGAAAAGCTTTTTTTGCATTTTTTTCTAAATTATCTAAACTTTCGGAATGTTGCATTGGTATACAATAAATATTTTGTAATTTTGAGCAAAGCATAATGTTTTAAAATGTGATTTTATTTGTTTCGCATTTCCCTATATATTACTATCGGAGATGTGCACTGGTCGAGTCCACCTAGAAAAATCACTCAGGTGTGACAATCACATTTGGGGTATATACGGGTAGAGTAAATTAGGTTACCTGAGAGAAATATGGCGGATAAGATGAGAAAGGTGTACGTATTTATTAATTCATGTCAGCTTTAATACTGTACCTTTTTATTTTTATAACCTGATGTTTTAGTCGATATTTCTGTCTTTACGTGAGTTTAAATTTGGTCGTTACTCTTGCACTACTGTGTATCCACGATTGTAACCTAATACTTCGTGAACTGAATAAGTGGAGTACGATAAAATCTATCGAAACAGCACATACTATCCGGGGCATAGTTAGTCGAAAACATAATTTGTTAAAATGTAAAACTTATACGGTACCAATTTTGATGCACCAGATGCGCATTTCGACAAATAAAGTCTCTTTAGTGATGCTCAACCGAAATTTTTGAAATCCGAAATAACAACAAACTTGTAAGAGCTATTGTAAGGGAAAACAGAGTACCAAAAAGTAGAGCCAAATTCGTCCAAGGATAAGAACTATGCATGAAGGAGTGTAATGAAGTTCTTTTGGATTTTGTGTAGGCAATAGAGAAAATGATAAATCGTAGAATAAATAAAAAGAAAATTTATTTAGCAATAAGATAAGAAATATAAAGATGTTTGAAAAACAAAGAAATCACACTTTCACATACACACACCCATATTCTCTCACCGAGAAAGAAAATATAAATTGGTATAATAAACCTGGCAATATTGACAATCAATATAACGTGTAACTGTCAAGACAATTTAATAGTTAATACAACAGATATGTCATTCCAGGCTGAAAACATAACTGGTAATAAATGTATTACATAATGGTTCAAATAGTAAATTACGTTTTGTAAATACAAAACTTCTCAAATTCCTTTTTGATAAAATGTTAATTTTCTGAAACTCAATATGAAAGTTTGGCTACTCAGTAGAATTCAATTTAACGCCACGTCACACTTGACACAACCATGCCTCCATACAGCGCGAACGGCCTTTCCGTTTCCAGTCCCGGACTCACAGGTCTCTCACTGAACAACGATACTGGGTATAACGCCGACTTCAAACCAATGGCAACACTAGGCCCACAAAATAATTGCCGAGTCCACCACGTGGAACACCCATGTACAGTGCGGTCCCACGTGTTTTGATTCCCACGCCGAGCACCTGCTGAAACGCTGAGAGTACTGCCTGATATGGCCCAGATAGCTTCTTAAATCCCCTCTGCACTGAAATAGCAATTACTTAACCCAAAACCTATACACAAAGTGACTTAGGTAACAACAAAAGTGAAAACACAATACACGAGAAAATTAACCCGAAACCTCGCAAATATTTCACACAAAAAAATAGCTTAGCGGCTGGGGAAAACCAATGCCCACAAAGTAAAATGTTTGTCTCTCTGGCTACCCATTACCCAGACTAACTTCTGGAATTCGCCAAGAAAAGACCCCTGCTGGACAGCATGAAAACGTGGCCGCACGCTTGACAAACAGCCGCTACTCTGCCTGACCAAACTGGTGTGCTAAAAATAGCCTTATCGACCAACACTCACACTACGGAAACACCTTACAAGCATAAACAACTATTTACTGGCAACACCACAAAAACTAACTAAAATGAAAATTAACTTCATCACAAGGAGATAATCCTTAATTTTGAAATGAATTTCTATATTTTATCATGTAGCAATTAAATTTATACCTGTAATATGCATGTTTACTTAAAAACATATGCACCATTATAAGGATTTGTTTCTTTTGTGCTTTATGTCCCATTCGAATATTGTTGACTCAAATAGAGCCGTCACCTGATTTAGGTGGAGTTCCACAAAGTGTGGTCAATACCTGGCTCTCAGTATCGTAGAAGAGAGTTCTTCATCGTATCAATGCCTACATTATACCCATACGTCATGATTAAGTGATCAGGCCAAGTGTTGCAAATATTCAGCTATGAACGCCAAAACTTAAACAGTGGAGTTGATAAGAGGCTACGTAGAATAACTGTAGTGATTTGGTAATATTTTCCACGTATTGATACTTGTATTTTCAATTTGAAGACACACAGTGTAGCCCCTTAAAATGACATGAAACAAGAAAGTATTATTCTTGTTAGACGAGGAAGACAGTTTCAATCTCCATTCATAGAGGTCATAGAGGTCGTGTAAATGCTGCAAACTGTTAACATTGACTATATTTTCTTACGATGTGGTAATACATGTATAAGGAAACTGAAATATTTACATACACGTACAAAATAGTGCGACAAGTTAAGTTATCCGGTAAAAGTTAGTTACAGTGTAAAGTAACGCGACAAAAATTAAGTACCCGTTTAGTTAAGATTCCATGTAACAATTCTTTCCTACAAAATCATCTCACTAAGTTTCTTGTGATTTAAACTTTTAATAAACACCGTTAATCTCCTGACGATTCAATGATTTCTTTTCTGCTTACTTTGCTAACTTTTCTTGTGGAATAAACCACAAAAATGACATGGAGAAATGATATCGTTTTGTGTAAGACATATTTCTCTGGGAAATTACTTTTCACCAAGGAATGTTTGCCTTTTTAGGTTATTTTCTACTAATGGGTTATTTGTAGGAATCTTTCACGTGTAAATATGTGTATCTAAGTAGCAGTATTTATCTAAAAAAAAAAAAACAAAGTTTTCCACAACGTCTCAGTATTTTGAATATTATTTGAATTCGAACTGGTCTATCGGAAAACACAAATATCTATGCTTTTCCAAATTTATAAAAGAAGAGACAATACCTAATTCACCTTTCTTGAGGTTATGAAAACAGAAGAATAGGCATCTGAAGACTGTACTTTTTGTGTTAATAACATCAATTTGTAAATCAGACATTGTTTAAAAGGACTCAATATGACAGTATGTAATATGCATTTCTCAGCATGTCTGAGTGTTTATATTGTATGTGATTGGTATTCGCATGCCTGTGTATCTTGTATGTGATTGGTATTCACATGAATGTGTTTATATTATATTAGCATATTTGATTTAACGATTCGGCGCACTGGGGTTAATCGGCGATGACCGACGACACACTTGATTGTGATTCGCAATTACGCACACATCCTGTCGGGTAAGCCGACTGGGCCGGAAAATTTTGATAGGCGAAGACTTCAAGCGGGCCTCCTTGGAGACAGTAATATCGAGAGTTGCTTATCCTAATACAAAATGTTTTTAATTTTTACACTGGTGAAATAAACATGATTTGTAAATATGTTGGTCATTTCTATGCGGAATAATGTTTATACAATAGAAGGTCAACATTTTCATTACTGTACCGTAGCAGGGTCACTTGATTCTTTGCGCGTTGCCGGGTGTGCCCGGCTTAGTTCGATTGAGCCGGATTTTTTTCAGAATCAAGGATTATATATAACTGATTTCAGTTTTCCATCGTCAACTTCCCATATTTATGTAGCAATATCCCATCATCACTTGCATATGGTGTTTATATTTCTCAATTGATTAGATATGCAAGAGCTTGTTTTGCGTATAGTCAGTTTTTAAATCGAGGTAAGCTACTGACAAACAAGTTGATGGTACAAGGGTTTCAACAGTCTCGATTGAAGTCAGCATTTCGCAAATTCTATGGTCGTTATAACGATCTAGTTCGTCAATATAACCTCACATTGGGTAAAATGCTGTCTGACGTGTTTCATACCGATTGTTAAGCCGTTCTTGGCACACTGATTTTGACTGCAGATAACTCCGTTTACCTGATCAGGATATAGGGCTCACGGCGGGTGTGACCGGTCAACAGGGGATGCTTACTCCTCCTAGGCACCTGATCCCACCTCTGGTGTGTCCAGGGGTCCGTGTTTTCCCAACTCTCTATTTTGTATTGCTTGTAGGAGTTATGAGATTGATGAGATTGGCCACTGTTCCTTATCTTCGCCTTGGATATATGTGATTAGTATTCACATGCCTGTGTTTATGTTGTATGTGATTGGTATTCACATGTTTGTGTCTATGTTGTATGTGATTGGTATTCACATGTCTGTGTCTATATTGTATGTAATTGGTATTCATATGCCTGTGTCTATATTGTATGTGATTGGTATTCACTTGTCTCTGGCTCTATTGTATATAATTGATATTCACATATATGTGTCTATATTGAATGTGATTGGTATTCACATGTCTGTGTCTATATTGTATGTGATTGGTATTCACATGTATGTGTCTATATTGTATGTGATTGGTATTCACATATCTGTGTCTATATTGTATGGGATTAGTATTCACTTGTCTCTGGCTCTATTGTATATAATTGATATTCACATATATGTGTCTATATTGAATGTGATTGATATTCACACGTCTGTATTTATATTGTATGTGATTGGTATTCAAATGTCTGTGTCTATATTGTATGTGATTGGTATTCACATATCTGTGTGTATATATTGTATGTGATTGGTATTCACATGTCTGTGTCTATATTGTATGTGATTGGTATTCACATGTCTGTGTCTATATTGTATGTGACTGGTATTCACATGTCTGTGTCTATATTGTATGTGATTGGTATTCACATGTCTGCGTCTATATTGAATATGATTGGTATTAACATGTATGTGTCTATATTGTATGTGATTGGTATTCACATGTCTGTGTATATTTTGACAAACGTAATTCTCTCAGCTTCTCCATCGGCAACTTCCCATATTTATGTAGAATTATTCCATTATTACCTGCATATGGTGTTTATATCTACCAACTGATTCAATAAGCAAAAGCTTCTTCTGCGTATGATAAGTCGTTTAATCGAGTATGCTACTGACAAACAAGTTGATGTTACGAAGGTTTTAAGTCTTGTTTAAAGTCAGCATTTCAAACATGTGCCAATACAAACTATCATTCGATAAATGCTGTCTGGTGTGCTTCATACTGAGTGTTAGACCGTTTGGTGCGCTGGTTTTTGGCTGCGGATTGCTCCGTTTGCCTGGTCACAATATGGGGCTAATGGCGGGTGTGAAAGGTCGACAGGGGGTGCTTACTCCTTCTTGACATCTGATCCCACATATGCTGATTCTTACGATCATTATACTACAAAACTTGGAGGTCATTTTATCGATAAATAAGCTTGTTTTGGAGAAAACTACAGTGACTAACATTAAGAATACTCCATTGGATACTCAGAACTATCGTAAAATGATGTAAATGAATAATCAATCGTTTGAACTCGTGATTATCAAATTTCACCGATGAGGTCAGCTGCCATTTTTGATGACCGTAATATATACTACGGTCATCGACTTGTACACAGTGGAAATGTCGTGAGTCAGGCAATAGTCAACTCGACATGACATGGCGATAGTCAATTGGCCAATCGTGTACGGGTGTATTGTAGATATGGGGGATTTACCAGTCTACCTCTAGTTGAATAGTTTTTCTATTTACTTTTTAATTTTATAAAGTGTAGATCGAAGTGTGATTTCTGTACGAAGAATGTCTACCCGTCTGTTCTGCCGTTATTCTGTAACAATTTCAGACATCCCAATTGTTGGAAGTATTAATATAAGTTGTAAAACTTGATTGTTTACCGTGAAAGGTGAAGATAACGAACAATGATCAATCCCATAACTCCCACAAGCAATACAAAATAGATAGTTGAGCAAACACAGACCCCTAGACACACAAGAAATGGGACCAGGTGTCTAGGAAGAGTGATATAAATACCGTCTAATAAATAAATTTTCGAATTAGAAAATGATAATTTTGTAAACTATAATTAAACTATGTAACTGTAAGTATAAACTCACCCAATAAATCAATATATAACAGCTTACCTGCATAAAAAATATGCGTCTCAACAACGGTTCGTAATATAACAAAAAGTTGCATAATGACATGACGTTTTGTACATGGGTGCATGTATATACCTTGTACATATACATGTATATAACATGGGTAAGGAAAGTACACAGGTAAATGCGATTCACTTTCATTTCACGTGAATTGCTGTTCAGGTAATATTCACGTTAACATTTCACGTGCAATTCATTTTAAAATATTCACATGATTTTCAGGTAAACTTTTTCATGTGAATTTACATTTGATGCTCTTTTCACGTGAAATTCACGTGAGGCACATTTGCCTGTGGTATTTCGGAATTGTTTTTCAAAAGACAACAAACATGGCAATAATATGTCCAAAGCATGATAGAATGGTGAGTAATGATAATTTAATTTAGAATGCAACATGGGTTCCTGACAGGCCTAAACCAGCTGACAAATTTGCATTTGTAGGAATCTTAATTTCAAAATGAATTAAACTACTCACAAGTCAGAATGCGAATTTCCTTCTGAAACGAGGATACTACTTTACTTGAATGATGTAAATCAACTGAATTAGCATAAGTTCATCAATAATTATCAAGTCCAAAATCTAGAACAATCATAGTTGTATACGAGCAATATGACACATGTAAGCTCTAGCGCATGCGACCTTTCACATCAACCTGTTTTAAGCTCTTTAGCACTCATTATCTACATTCTCCCAATACTTTATTAAACGTATCTGCAATGTGCATTGTTCAAAATAAATTCCACAAAGCAATGAAAAGTAATGTCTGTAATGGGAATTGACATACGTTTAGAACAACTCTGAATATCTTAAAGAGGTTCGCACCTGAGATTTGCGAATTATGTCAATTTTTTGGAAAGTGTATTTTTGATTTCTACATTGAAGGAGAATTGGGAAATTGAAAGAAAAACTGGGGTTGCAGTGCTTATTATTGACCTACAGTGTTCTAAACATGACCTTTATGCAGTTAAAATTGGCTCAAGATTTCAATTCAACTTGATTTGTCTGTTGGTGTCAACACAAAATAAGCAACACAAACCAATCATTACATAAAATAGATACATAATCATGTATTTTAACAATACAGATTAAAGAAAAAGTTTAATAGAAGTAGTAGAAATAAATAAT
This sequence comes from Ostrea edulis, assembly GCF_947568905.1. Taxonomy (NCBI): domain Eukaryota; kingdom Metazoa; phylum Mollusca; class Bivalvia; order Ostreida; family Ostreidae; genus Ostrea; species Ostrea edulis. Next base: position 103,683,313 of record NC_079165.1, read on the forward strand.
GACATTTTTGCACTTGAGATACGAAAAACCTCATGATGTCAAAATCAATTTAAAGGGGCATATTAGGAGTAATGTCAATTTCTAAAATTTAAAATGGAACTTTAAAAAGTGGGGGTTGGAGATTAAATTTTGATATTATTGGCAAAAATACTGAATTTTTATACAAAAGTTTGAGCAAATTAACTTGAACTTTTTTAAGAATCAGTGTTCTCTTTGGAAAAACATATCGACAAAATTAATAAATTACAACATTTGAACTAGTTCCAAGTCTGAACTACTCGTATCATAAACATGCTAATTAATAAAACTGAATTACATGTATAGGAGTATAAAAATAAAAGATATATTGAATGAAACTTTTTGATCCATCAATCCTTCCGCCACAATATATAGTCCCTGCCAAATCCCTTCAAAATTTGAATTAACACAGCAACAAAATTCAGCTGGATAGAGTTCAGTAATAACTGTAATACGTTTGCACCAATAGGATCAGTATTGGACCGGTAAATACTTAGTTGTAGCATCATTCGCAGTTGTGCTCAAAAGCCCAGGAACTAACTTCCTTAAAAGATTCGAAATATTACAAGGATAATATACGGTGGATAACCACTGAAAGTATACTATTCCACTATGATGTCAGATATAAACTCCCCAGATATGGCTGAAGATTTTGACTGTTAACCCGTTTCTTGTTTGACGATCACTTCAACGTGCAATAGGGTACAGGCATTTTTCGTAGGGAGTCCAGAATCCCTTGCGCAAATAGTCAGGCTGATGGACTGATCGGAACTAAACTGGGAATCACGATTTTAAAAAGTTTTCCTGTCCGAGATTGGAGGTCGAACATGCTTTTTTCGTTTCCATTCTGTATGAAAAAGGTAATATGTCCATTAACAAAATTATCAAGGTCGAATGCCTTAATATTTGCGATGGGCAAGTAGGTGACAGCCGAAGAAATAGTGTTATTCCATTTGTTTGGGAACAAAATGATGGGGACATTATCGTTAACGTCCATTATATCCACCGTGACATTGGTGAAACTGATCAAAACTTGAGACAAAATATCACTGTCTCTGACACACACCATGAAATTGTATCAACTCTGCATCTCTCTGTCCAATCTAAAACTGGTTATCACAATTCCATTGCGTAAAACTACAAATGGAACATATATTCCGTGTGAATACATTAAATATTGCAAAAAACATTCTTCCCCTCATCAAGATCATGAGCTATGACTGTCCCAATAGCCGTATATAGGGCGCTGTTTTCGACGATTTCAAATAAGTAGAACGATTCGCTGAACTTTGGAATGTTGTCGTTGGTGTCAGTAATATTGATTGTTACGATGGCAGTGCCTGTTTTGGATGAATCACCACTGTCCACTGCCAATACACGCAATGAATAGTCACTTGTTGTTTCTCTGTCGAGAACACCAGTAGCGTAGATTACTCCTGAAAGACGAGTCTTCAACACTATCAAGACTATATTGAATCTGGGAGTGATCCATGTCAGTGGCAGAAACCTGGATGATAGATATTCCAAAAGGGGCTATTCTCTGATGTTAGCAAAGTAAATGGAACGACAAAACTTGGGTGTCTTGTCATTTTCAGTAACACGAATATCCAACGAAAAAATTCCCGATACGAGAAAAGCAGCCATCAGGAGTAGTAGCACCATCATGAAATGTACTTTTATTGATAGAGGCCTGTCTTCGTTATTTCCGATATTTGGGGTAAATTACCCAAATCCACAATACTCAAAGAATAATTTCAAACTCATACATACATATATTTATCATACATTTTGACAAATAACAAAACGATGTTAAAGTTCATAGCTTCGGGGATGAATGCATTTAAAATGTTTACTTTGTCAAATTTGTCAATGGATATCATCGGTTGTGACCATCTGAGTAAAATCATCAAGGTGGTTGATAACAAGGCAGGAAAAGAATCATCAATCTTAAATGCATTTTGAAATCAAGTATTTAACTTTTGAAAATAACTACGTATACAACCAAGTCATTTCGAGTTCTAGGTTAACAAGGTTTCAGACATTCTATGAACAAAGAAATTACCCTATATTTGCTTGATGTTAAAACTAATCTTTTGTAGATTTACCCAAGAAAATATTTAGTATTCGTAATTCCCCTACCATAACTGTAGGTACACCCCCTAAATGAAGGTCAACCATCTGGTTTGGAATGCTTTATATAACATTTAGGAGTGTTTACATAATGTTTCCCCTCTTGATCTCTATACTAGACAGAAACCTCATACGGGTATAAAGACGATCGAGACAAACAATATATCAGTATGTATGGAAGTCGAACGGTTTTCATCGCCTTTGTAATTGCTAACATTTGCAAAAGGAATACCTAATATACATTCTATGAGTTTTATACAATAATATCAAAAGGATTTGCATTATATCCGATTTCTATCGAGATTAAAATTCCTTTAATGAATGCATTTGTTACAACGCACCCAATTCTACAGTTTACCAGCATTGCAAAAACCGACTATTTTAGTCCTCTCTACCCTAGATTTGTTCTTCTCTGAAGTACACCTGCAGTTACTATAACACATCATAGAACATCAATAGAAATCACAATTTTAAGGTAACGGTTACTGATGTCGTTAGAGGAAGACGACAATTTTTTTTTCCAGATGGATGAAATTGATATTTCGAGCATGCATTACCTGCAGCACACTTTCAAAGCTAAAAAATAATTTATTGGCATGTGCGAACATTTAAGATTATCATATTTCATGAGAGATTAAAATCTTCCATCATTTTCCTTTTAAACATGTGCAAACATTTGAGATGATCATCTTTCATGAAAGATTAAAATCTTCCATCATTTGCCTGTTAAACAGCCTACCAAAATTTAAAAAATTGTGGACCGTAGATTTGTATCACCTTTCTGATTACCCTCATATTTTGTTACTGTTGTTTATAAATATATTAATACACAGACCCATCATATTATCTCAATTAATAATGTTTGATGTACCGGTAATTCATGAGGGAGAGACCGTGAAGGTATGCATTCTGATTTCATTAGTTTAAGCGATGATGCTATTATCTTACTATTCGTCATATTGCGATAAGATACACAGTGTTGATGTGGTATTGATTTCTGTTTGATATTGAGATTAAAATCCAACTACCCTAACGATAATTTTGAAGAATGTCAGAAAAATAGGCATCTGCTATACATTATAATTATGCAATTGTTAGTTGGAGTTGAATAATATAAGTAAATGGGTTTTTTTAGATTTCTACTTTAGCTGGAGTTTTACTTTGACTGTCCTGTCATATGTTTGAATCAACTTGCGAAACATTCTCTTTCTATACGAATTACATATGTACGAGTTAATTATATAAGAGAGGATGGAACTCTTTTGTATTTTGAGTTTTCTTCGCGCCAGCAATGTTTAGAGCATTCTGTGTATTCATCTTTTTTTTTGGTTCGCCACGGTGTAAGTATTCACATTTATTTGTAAATTTTTTGTACTTATCGTGCTGATATATTTGTATTTTCAATTATGATCTATTGTTTACATTTGCACATTATTGCACATCGAATTGAGTTGTGTCAATCATACGCATGCAACATGTGTCTAGTCAAGAGGCAGCTTAATTATCTTTAAGTCATAAGTAATTGATGGTATTGTTGCAATACATACTTGATTCTTGTAAATATTACTGATTTATTCAATTCCTACATTCTACGGTTCACCATTAGTGTCATAGTTGTATCGGCATAAGTTACCTTCTGCTATGTGTGTCATTCATCTCAATATTTGATACTGAATTAATTAGATATCAGATGACTTTATATTTCATTTGGAGGATACCATGCATGTATTGGCATGTTATATACATTGTATATTGATGTGTGTCATGATTGTGAACTTATGATTGTTTTGTTTTGTTTGTAGCCTTTTACCACTTTCACTTTCACTTGCACAACATTAAAAGGCGGTTAACTATCTGCGGACTTCGTCTTGTCTATGGCAGAATATTGACCGTTCAGTCAAGACAAGTCTGTACTAAATTTTCGGCAAAAATCGTCATTTCGAAAATACAACTTTTGGTAAAAAGACATCAAAGTCTACATCGAAACGCAATATCATTAAAAGAAGTCTAATTAGTTCACTCACGTATTTTACTACACAAAATCTAATAATACCCGTTGAGCTCACATCGGAGCCACTATTTTATCAACCAATGAAATTACTCCTGCAGAGATCTTAAAGGGACATAATTACGGTTTGATTCAAATTTTTCAGTATTTTATTAGCCGAGTTGCAACGAAGTTGAACTCGGATATTGGTTTGGTGATGCGGGGGGGGGGGGGGGGGGGGGGGCGTCAACAATTGGTTTCTGGATGAAAATTCAACAAGTTTACAATCTAACCAAATGAAACTTTGAGATATTGTTGGGTACCAGGTAAGGAAGACCCCTATTAGTTTTGGAGGAAAATGGTCAAAGGTCAAGGTCACAGTGACCGAAAATAGAATGAAAATTTCAGAAAATTTTGGTTTCCGGATGATAACTCAGAAGGTTTAAATCCGAATCAAATGAAACTTTGATATATTGTTGAATACGAAGTAAGAAAGACCCATATTGATTTTGGAGAAACAAGGTCAAAAGTCAAGGTCACAGTGACCGAATATAGAATGAAAATTTCAGAAATGTTTGGTTTTGGGATGATAACTCAGAAAGTTTAAATCCGAATCAAATGATACTTAAAGATGTTGTTATGTACCAGGTAAGGAAGACCTCTATTGATTTCGAAGGAAAAAGGTCAAAGGTCAAGGTTACAGTAACCGAAAATAGATTGAAAACTTCAGACAAATATGGTTTCTGGACAGTAACTCGAAAAGTTTAAAACTGAAATTAGTTCTTCACAATTATAAATATGCCACATCATTCCTGAATTTACAACGTATCCCATGCAACTCGGCTCATGCACCCCTGGGTGCATACATTGATTTTTTTCATCGTCATTGATTACAATGCATAATTTAGGTATTTTCAACCATAAATGATACTATAAATGTCAATAATGAAATTACATGCGCATTACAGATATCACAATTTATTTGTTGTGTAGCAATGGGTGGCGTCTTTATTTGTTTACCAATAAATTTTATTTGTATAATTAATGTTCCTTCAAGAATTCACTCATATTGAGGCGTCACTGGGTGTAGGTGAAGTACCACAGATTTAGACCTATGCTCGGGCTCTAGCAATGAGGGTTCTTTAACGTGACACGGGTCCTCCGTTTTTAAGGTCATATCCGAAATGCCTGTGATTCTCACTTCTAAATACCAAGTGCTTGGTGAAGGAGCATTCACTACTAACATTTAAGTTTGACACGGCCATGGAACGAGCGGGGCACGCATTTACGACCTTCCGAGTGTGCTCTTCCACTGAGCTACCTCGACCGGACTAAAAGTAAATGGTTGTAAGAAAATGTACTATTTTCAACAATGTGACTAGTAACAAACATATAGAGTAATTAGCTAAAATTGTAAAATTCATCAATATACGATTGAAAAGAAATTTAACCAAATACTTTAAGGTTATATAACTCAATTCATAATGGAAATCAGGTGCGAGCCACATTTACATTATAAAAACTGTGAATTGTGTAATACACATGCAGCTGAGCAAATGACATTGAGATTTTGGCTGGCCATACAAATTGTAAAATGCTTATTCTAAACAAACCTGTAGAAACCCTTGTAACATCACCTTATCTATCAGTAGTCTGTCTCGGTTTGAAAATCGATCATACATGTTCTCGCTGCTTGAATCATTTGGGAGACCGAAACTTGATAACGGATAGTCAGTACATGTATTGCTACATAATTATTGAAAGTTGACGGTTGAGAAGGTGAAGTCATCCTGTTTATCATAAAGTTTAGTTCTTGATACTTTGCTATTTTTTATCATCAAAAATCAAATCCACTATAAAAGCGGACAGCATGTATACAATCACATCTAATGCGTGTTTGAGCAGGGTTTTTGTTTTTTTTTTAATTTTTTTTTTTTTTTTTTTTTACATTTCACTTATTCTAAATGTTTCGTACGAAACCCTTTTCCGGGGAGTAAGTTGATTCCAGGTGCAAATCTTAGATCTAGATGTTTTCTTCTAATTAGGATCTAAAGATTTATATTTCTGCTATGACCAAACGAACATTTATATTTAAGTAGCGTACGTGTTTTCTTGTTTGCAATCCATGTCAGTTTTGGATCTACAATGCTTCCTTAATACTACAGATTAACGTTATCTCCTTATCATAAACATACTTTGATATTTTATTTTATAGAACGTCAGCATTTGTGTAGTACACAACACATTTTTATTTTGTTTGTTGTTTACGTCCCTTTCGAGAATTTCAGTTCACGCTACACTAGCTTTCGGAAAAATTGTCATACATTTTGGCTTCCGATGCCTCTCAAGGCCGTAGTCATTAGGATTCCCCATCATATCAGAATTACTCTTCACCCCTTTTTCAATTGCCGGACGCTTTGCGAAGGGCAAGTCAATGTCACCGTTAAGGCATCCGATCCATAAACTCCTTTATTTTCACAAAAGGTCAATATCTGTTGAACTAAATCTTTTCTGAAAACAAGTAAGAGTAGATGATGCCCAGATCTACTTCAAGTGAATTAGATTTGTTTTGTCAGAGTTATCTCCCCTTGTAGGAATATAGAAAAACATCAGATCTTTTTTCTTAATTTTTATGATGAAATTTACTTTTCGTTGCATATTTTGAAAGACCATGGTACATAACTCGTAATAGTAACATTTTCACCATAAGTTTTTTTTTTGGAAATTATATTCTAATTGACTTTACATGTCAGAAATTAGTTTTCACATAGAAATTAACGTTAATTTCTATAACAGATATTTCTTGTATGTCTTGTCAAATTCTTTTTGATGAATCACTGTGTATGTTAATTATATTTCATTGATGTCAAGTGTTGAATTACATAACAAGTAGTTCTTTTAAAAAATTGGGGTTTTGTGGATCAGACACCTTAAAAGTGGCGCAGCGATGAAAAAGGATCCTGAGCCTAAAAGTCCTATTCATGAGACTGCTGGGTTCTCTACTGTAGAGGGTTTTTTTCTTCAGGAAAATCGAAAATTGTTCATTAAATCAAATCGGACAAAACTTAAATTAAACTCGAAAAGCATCCTAGTACGCATATGTATGTAAACATTTGCTTTAGGGAAACCGTAATCTAAAGCAGTTTGTGTGAGAAATGAAGGGCACGAAAGTTTACATGGATTAAGTTATTATGGTTTATGCCGTTTTGGCAATATTTCAACCAGTTTCCCTGACAGCATCCAGTGAGCCTACTCTTTTACGAAATTCAGGGAAACGATCCTTTGCGTGCCAAGGTGGTTGTGATCTTTGATCCTTTTAACGTCCCGCCCAATGGAAAATGCAGGAAGTATACATTGATATTTGGAATTGAAAACATTCACATTTGCCTTATTTCTAAGTAAAATGCAATCTGAACAAACATTCAATACATGCTAGATTCCAGCCCACTACACACAGCGACAGTCCTACAAAATAACTCTACCGTAAACTATAAATAGGAATATATTCACATTTCTCTCATTGTGTCGAAAGCATCATGACTATATTTTATCCCTATGAAATAGGCTGAAAACTATTTGAACCAGGAAGCTCATACTAGACATTAATAACAAAGATAGATTCATACCGAATGTTAAGCCGTTCTTGGCACACTGATTTACTCCTCCTAGGCACCTGATCCCACCTCTGGTGTGTCCAGGGCTCCGTGTTTGCCCAACTATCTATTTTGTATTGCTTGTAGGATTTATGAGATTGATCACTGTTCGTTATCTTCACCTTGCATGTTGAAATTTGGAATTAATTTTTCCCATAGACTTCTAGATATGTTAAATCCTATCCCCATTTGATCCCCCCAAAATGTTTACTAACACCCTTCAATCTGAAAACAAAAACATTTCTACACATCTAAATACATTGGCCTATCATATCTTTGAATATCTATTACTTTCATCGACTTGTTACGGAGAACGGTGTCGGACAGTTTTAGGCACGAGAAAGAAGCGGAAGACGAAGAAGAACTGAGCAAAAACAATAAGTCCCCAATACTTAAACAACAGAAAATGACATGGAAAAATATTGAAAAAAATATATCGTTTTCTGTAAGACAATTTTTCTGGGAAATTACTTTTTACCAAGGAGTGATTGCATTTTTAGGTTATTTTCTACTAATATGTTTAGTATAATTAGATATTTGTAGGAATCTTTTACGAGTAAGTATGTTTATCTAAGTAGCAGTATTTTTCTCAAAACACAAAGTTTTCCACAACGTCTCAGTATTTTGAAAATTATTTGAATTAGAACTGGTCTATCGGAAAACACAAATATCTATGCTTTTCCGAATTTATAAAAGAAGAGAAAATACCTAATTAACCTTTCTTGAGGTTATGAAAACAGAAGAATGGGCATCTGAAGACTGTACCTTTCGTGTTAATAATATCAATTTGTAAATCATACATTGTTTAAAAGGGCTCAATATGACGGTATGTAATATGCATTTCTCCGCATGTCTGTGTTTATATTGTATGTGATTAATATTCACATATCTGTGTGTTTATATTGTATGTGATTAATATTCACATATCTGTGTGTTTATATTGTATGTGATTGGTATTCACATGTTTGTGTTTATATTGTATGTGATTGATATTCACAAGTCAGTGTCTATATTGTATGTGATTGGTATTCACATGTTTGTGTCTATATTGTATGTGATTGGTATTCACATGTTTGTGTCTATATTGTATGTGATTGGTATTCACATGTTTGTGTTTATATTGTATGTGATTGATATTCACAAGTCAGTGTCTATATTGTATGTGATTGGTATTCACATGTTTGTGTATATATTGTATGTGATTCATATTCACATGTCTGTGTCAATATTGTATGTGATTGATATTCACATGTCTTTGTCTATATTGTATGTGATTGATATTCACATGTCTTTGTCTATATTGTATGTGATTGGTATTCACATGTCTGTGTCTATATTGTATGTGATTGGTATTCACATGTCTGTGTCTGTATTGTATATGATTGATATTCACAAGTCAGTGTTTATATTGTATGTGATTGGTATTCACATGTCTGTGTCTATATTGTATGTGATTGGTATTCACATGTCTGTGTCTATATTGTATGTGATTGGTATTCACATGTCTGTGTCTATATTGTATGTGATTGGTATTCACATGTTTGTGTTTATATTGTATGTGATTGATATTCACAAGTCAGTGTCTATATTCTATGTGATTGATATTCATATGCATGTGTCTATATTCTATGTGATTGGTATTAACGTGTCTGTGTCAATATTGTATGTGATTGATATTCACATGTCTATGTCTATATTGTATGTGATTGATATTCACATGTCTTTGTCTATATTGTATGTGATTGATATTCACATGTCTTTGTCTATATTGTATGTGATTGGTATTAACGTGTCTGTTTCTATATTCTATGTGATTGGTATTCACATCTCTGTGTCTATATTGTATGTGATTGATATTCACAAGTCAGTGTTTATATTGTATGTGATTGGTATTCACATGTCTGTGTCTGTATTGTATGTGATTGGTATTCACATCTCTGTGTCTATATTGTATGTGATTGATATTCACAAGTCAGTGTTTATATTGTATGTGATTGGTATTCACATGTCTGTGTCTGTATTGTATGTGATTGGTATTAACGTGTCTGTGTCTGTATTGTATGTGATTGGTATTAACGTGTCTATATTGTATGTGATTGATATTCATATGCATGTGTCTATATTGTATGTGATTGGTATTAGCGTGTCTGTGTCTATATTGTATGTGACTGGTATTCATATGTCTGTGTCTATATTGTATGTGATTGGTATTCACATGTCTGTGTTTATATTGTATGTGATTGGTATTCACATGTCTGTGTCTATATTGTATGTGATTGGTATTCACATGTCTATGTCTATATCGTATGTGATTGATATTCACAAGTCAGTGTTTATATTGTATGTGATTGGTATTCACATGTCTGTGTCTGTATTGTATGTGATTGGTATTAACGTGTCTGTGTCTTTATTGTATGTGATTGGTATTAACGTGTCTGTGTCTATATTGTATGTGATTGGTATTCACATATCTGTGTCTATATTGTATGTGATTGGTATTCACATATCTGTGTCTATATTGTATGTGATTGATATTAACGTGTGTATATTGTATGTGATTGATATTAACGTGTCTGTGTCTATATTGTATGTGATTGATATTCATATGCCTGTGTCTATATTGTATGTGATTGGTATTCACATGTATATGTGTCTATATTGTATGTGATTGATATTCACATGTATATGTGTTTATATTGTATGTGATTGATATTCATATGCCTGTGTCTATATTGTATGTGATTGGTATTCACATATCTGTGTGTTTATATTGTATGTGATTGGTATTCACATGTCTGTTTCTATATTGTATGTGATTGATATTCACAAGTCAGTGTTTATATTGTATGTGATTGGTATTCACATGTCTGTGTCTGTATTGTATGTAATTGGTATTAACATGTCTATATTGTATGTGATTGATATTAACGTGTCTTAGTCTATATTGTATGTGATTGATATTCACAAGTCAGTGTTTATATTGTATGTGATTGGTATTCACATGTCTGTATCTATATTGTATGTGATTGGTATTTACATGTCTGTGTCTATATTGTATGTGATTGATATTGATATATCTGTGTCTATACTAAATGTAATTACAACAGGGGATGCTTACTCTTCCTAGGCACCTGATTCCACCTCTGGTGTGTCCAGGGGTCCGTGTTTGCCCAACTATCTATTTTGTATTGCTTGTAAGAGTTATGAGATTGATCACTGTTCGTGATCTTCACCTTGCATTCACATGTGTGTTTATAGTGTGTGTGATTGATATTCACAAGTCAGTGTTTATATTGTATGTGATTGGTATTCACTTGTCTGTGTCTATATTGTATGTGATTGATATTCACATATCTGTGTCTATATTGTATGTGATTGATATTCACATGTCTGTCTCTATATTGTATGTGATTGATATTCACATGTATATGTCTATATTGTATGTGATTGGTATTCACATGTCTGTGTCTATATTGTATGTGATTGATATTCACATATCTGTGTCTATATTGTATGTGATTGATATTCACATGTCTGTGTGTATATATTGTATGTGATTGGTATTCACTTGTCTGTGTCTATATTGTATGTGATTGATATTCACATATCTGTGTCTATATTGTATGTGATTGATATTCACATGTCTGTGTCTATATTGTATGTGATTGGTATTAACGTGTCTGTGTCTATATTGTATGTGATTGGTATTAACGTGTCTGTGTCTATATTGTATGTGATTGATATTCACATATCTGTGTGTATATATTGTATGTGATTGGTATTCACATGTCTGTGTCTATATTGTATGTGATTGATATTCATTTGTCTGTGTCTATATTGTATGTGATTGGTATTCACATGTCTGTCTCTATATTGTATGTGATTGATATTCACATGTATATGTCTATATTGTATGTGATTGGTATTCACATATCTGTGTCTATATTGTATGTGATTGGTATTCACATATCTGTGTTTATATTGTATGTGATTGGTATTCACACGTCTGTTTATATTGTGTGTGATTACTGGAGTTTTACGAAGAGGCTTAATTTTACAATCGACGACTGACTTTTACAGTTTAAATGGGCCAACTTCAAATATGAAAAATTTGGAAGTGGTATTTGCAAAATTAAAAGACTTTACCGCATTCAGTTGTATATATTGTTTAACGTCCCACTCAATAATTTTTCACTTAGCTCAGCAGTAGAGCGTTCGCTTCGTAACTGGGAGGTCCTGAGTTCGAGCCCCGCTCGTGCCATGGTCGCGTCAAGCCTAAGATTGATATATTTAATATTGTTTAACGTCCCTCTCAAGAATTTTTCACTCATATGGCAAACCTAAGGCGTTAGAATAGGTAGTGATTGCTCCTTCGCCAAACCCTCGGCATTTATAAGTGAGAATCACGGGTCCTTCAGGTATGACCTTAAAAACGGAGTTCCCATGCCGCGACATGCGTTGACACGATTAAGAGCCCTCACTACTACGGCGCTGAGCGCTAAACATAGGCCGGGTCAACATTTGTGGTACTTCACCTACAGATCGTGACCGCTCAATATGATTGAAAAATCCAGGAAGGGATGTGAAGCAACCGATCGATCATGTGGAGACGTCACTATTGACGGTGAAGGGCTGCAAAATGTACGCATATGCTCGGCGCTTACGGCCTTTGAGCAAGGATGGATCGTTATCATGCCACATTTGTTGTGACACGGGACATCGGGTTTTCCGGTCCTATCAAAAGGATCGCCCTGTTTAGTCGCCTCTTATGACAAGCAAGGGGTATTGCAGAGGACCTATTCTAACCCTGATATACACAGAGTACGGCATTTCTAAAGGACAAGCACATGTCAAATGTTTATATCGATAATGTATAGAATATACTAGTATACTAGGGAGTAATTGATTTTCATGGGGGGGGGGGGCAATTTTCATGAGTCATTACCACAAACATTGTTGATTCTACTGTGTATATTGATATACAGGTATACAATTACACATCACGTATTGGTTGTATTTACATTTAAACCTAGATATTCAACACGACAGAGAGGGAAACAAGGACGTAACTTTTTTTCAAAATGAGAGGGAGGGCTATGAAAAAATATATTTCGACAAGCCTACCCCACGACTTTTTGGCCTAGTATAAGCTGCCGTCCAAAAGTATGTGTGTGGATGGGTAGGGGTTGCTTTGTTCCTTGGGGAGCCAGAATCATAAGATGTGAGGTATAGAGAACATTTAAGCTACCAGGGCTGAAGCCATTATTTAGATATGTCAGGATAACTTGGGGTCGTCTGCTTACAATGAGTGCGCTGTGGTACACTTATGATATACAGTAAAGCTTAAAAACACTCCTTTATGGCAATTTTCTGGGTCCCTTCATGCATTTTTCAGCTCGTCATTCGCAGTTAATAAATTACATGTACATTTGAATATTGATAAAGTTAACTTAATGAAATATTAGAACGAGTAGTGCATTGTGAAAGTGTCGAACAAATGTAGAAAGAATAAGAGTTGCTAAAGAGTTTACAATACTCTTGTAATAAACATAATTGTCGGTTTTTGGTGTTTTTACTGAAGCAGTCTGTATATTTATTTCGATCCAATTTCTGTAGTTGGAGTTGATCCCTTTAAATTGTAAAAGTCAGCCTCTTCGTAAAACTCCAATATTCACATGTCTGTGTCTATATTGTATCTGACTGTCTGTATTGTATGTGATTGGTATTCCCATGTCTGTGTCTATATTGTGTGTGCTTAGTATTCCCATGTCTGTGTCTGTATTGTATGTGATTGGTATTCCCATGTCTGTGTCTATATTGTGTGTGCTTAGTATTCCCATGTCTGTGTCTATATTGTGTGTGCTTAGTATTCCCATGTCTGTGTCTATATTGTATGTGCTTAGTATTCACATGTTTTTGTCTATATTGTATCTGATTGGTATTCCCATGTCTGTGTCTATATTGTGTGTGCTTAGTATTCACATGTCTGTGTCTATATTGTGTGTGCTTAGTATTCACATGTTTTTGTCTATATTGTATGTGATTGGTATTCCCATGTCTGTGTCTATATTGTGTGTGCTTAGTATTCACATGTCTGTGTCTATATTGTGTGTGCTTAGTATTCACATGTTTTTGTCTATATTGTATGTGATTGGTATTCCCATGTCTGTGTCTATATTGTGTGTGCTTAGTATTCACATGTCTGTGTCTATATTGTGTGTGCTTAGTATTCACATGTTTTTGTCTATATTGTATGTGATTGGTATTCACATGTCTGTGTCTATATTGTATGTGGTTGGTATATGTGCACATTCTTTTTAGCCCACCGGGACGACTATCCGGAGAGCTACATGTATTTTAATGACCCCTGTGTTGGCGTCGGCGCAACTTTTAGGAAAAACACTTTAACCTGGGCTAGATCTTCTAAACCAAGGGGGATAGGGTTTTGATATTTCCCTTATTGATTCCCCATGAAGAGACATTTGATGTTGGTACCAAGACTTTCGACCTAGTGACCTTGACCGAGTTTTTTTTTTTAAACTTCAACCTGGGCTAACCAATAGGGATAAGGTTTTGATATTTTACATATAGATGCCTCATGAAGAGACCTTTGTTTTGGTAGAAGACCTAATGACCTTTGTCTTGAACTTTGTCGTACTGATCAAAAACTTTATCTTGGTTATATCATTTGAACCAAGAGTGATAGAGCTTTGATGTTTCTAACATAAAAGCCATTTCTTTTGTTACCAGAACTGTTAACGTTGACCTTGGGGACTTTGACCTACTTTTCAAAAACATTAACCTTGGCTATATCTTTTGAACCAAGGGGATTTCGTTTCCATTCCGTATGAAAAAGGTAAGCTGTGCATTAATACCATTGTCATCGTCGACTGCCACAATTTTTGCGGTGGGAAAGTAGGTGACAGCCGTAGAAATAGTGGTATTCCATTTGTATAGGTACAAAATGATGGGTGCATTATCATTAACATCCATTATATCCACCGTGACATTGGTGAAACTGATAAATACATATATTTATCATAAATTTATCATAAATGTTAAAGTTCATAGCTTCTAGGATGAATTAGTGATTATTGGTAGATAATAACCTTTATGTGACTAAGTACATTGTGTTGTTAATATGTATCAGTTGTTCCCCGGTTAAATTAATTACATCATAAGCATCATATATTTATGGTTTGCAGCTTTGTGCTTAACCGACACTTATGTAATCTTCTTTTACACAGTTCTCTTTAAAACCTGACTTTACAGTCTTCTGGTTGGGCCTTAGCCAATCATTTCTATTCCCTTTGGTCAGCTGACCATTATTGATTTTTTCAACAAAGGTGACGCTAGGCTTTGTTCAACACAAAGCAATTTTCGGTCACCACGCTTTTATTTCACTTCAACACAAAGGAATTGTCATCGTTTTGTAGTTCACTTCCATTGCCCGCCATCCACCCCTTCATACCACTGCCGTTTTTGTTGGTGGATGCCCACCTTTTTTGTGGGCAGGCAGCTATTGGGTGGCATTTATACTGGGTTTTGCTTGGTGTATTATTGTTGTATTTGTCAGTAGAGGGTCAACTTGCACATTATGATGCCAAATTGTTTGACATACAGTGTATAATCTACTGACCCCCTAATAAGCTAAATAGTTTTCTACATTGTGTATAAATGCAGTATTGTTTGTAATTTTTTGGTGCTAGGGGGTCAGCTTCCATATTGTGATGATGATGGGTTTTCCATTTTTCTGTGTACTAGTCAACTGACCCCCTAACTGTTTTTCGTCATTTACAGAATAAATGACAATTTTTCAATTCAATGATGTGTTCTTGGTTATGCCTGCCTAAGCAAAAAACGGAGCAAAGTTCTCCTTGGCGAGTTCAATTTACGTAGGAACATAAATGCATTTAAAAATTTTACTTTGTCAAACTCGTCAATGGATGTCATCGGTTGTGACCATCTGAGTAAAATCTCCAAGGTGTTTGATAACAAGGCAGGAACATAATCAATCTTCAATGATGTTTGAAGGATGGAGCAAGATTAGATCAAGAATTTAACTTTTGAAAATAACTACGTAATTATGTATACCATCAAGTCATTTTGAATTCTATGTTAACAAACTTTCAGCTTGACATAGCCTATTACAGCGAGAAGTTAATACACTCCTGTACATTGGCTTTCAATGCAATGAACTCTTAATCAACTCGTCAGCAAAGATAATAATAGTAGTTTTCAATTTCAAAATCATCAAGGTTTCAGGCATTCAATGAACAAAGAAATTGACCCTTTATTTTGCTTGATGTTAAGATTCATTTCCTGTAGATGTTCTTAAGGAAATATTTAGTATTCGTAATTCCCCGATCATTACGGTAGGTACACGCCCCAAATTAAGGTAAACGATCTGGTTTGGAATGCTGTTTGTCACATTTAGGATTGCTTACATAATGTTTCAACTCTCGATCCCTATGCTAGACAGAAGCCCCAAGTGGGTATAAAGACGATATAAACAATAATATATCAATTATATTCAAATTTCTTTTATTACCGTTGGAATTAGTACATTGTAACATTTTAAGAATAAAATACGAAAGATACATTTTAGATAATATTGCAATAGGGTTTAGCGTTGTACCCAATTTCTATCAAAATTAAAATTAGTTTTAATGAATTCATTTTTTAAAACGCACCCATTTCTACAATTTACCAACATTGCAAATTTCGATTATTTTAGTTCTCTACATTAGCTTTGTTTTTCTCATAAGGTCACTTGCATTTATCGTAAAACACCATAGAACAGCAATAGAAATCACAATGTGTCCTGTAGAATTTTAAGTTAAGACGAAAAGACAAATATTTTCATTACACTATTAAACCGATAATTGACTCGCAAAAAGATTTACTACATAATGAATATGCATTTATGATATCTAATAGTTTATCAGAACATGTACCACCGTGCCACCATGCTTAGGTTTTAGCCAAAATCTGCCCTGTGAATAAAATTCACCAAAATACTAAATCTGGTATTTGAGAATGTGTAATTTATGAAAATGACCATTGTTATCCTTTATCTACCATAGCCGCTGTAATACATTTAACGGAAAACTCTATATCAAACTGACGACGTCACCAACTTTGACGCTAATTTTAACGTGATATACGAGAGTTTTCCCCAAGCGAAGTTCTCAGTAGGAAAATAAAAACTGTATTACATAAAGATTGATTGATTGATTGATGCTTTTCGCCACATATGTTGATTTGATATATCCATGTGAGCTCGAAATAAAGGACACCAGAGTCGTCCACTTCTGCTTCATACTTAGATATCTTATTGAAAGTAGACATTAACGGCAAACTGACAACTCAACTGTATGACAAACGGGATGTTTTCAGCTTCTCCATCGTCAACTTCCCATATTTATGTAGCAATATTCCATCATCACCTGCATATGGTGTTTATATATCTCAACTGATTCGATATGCAAGAGATTGTTCTGCGTATAGTCAGTTTTTAAATCGAGGTAAGCTACTGACAAACAAGTTGATGGTACAGCGGTTTCAACAGTCTCGATTGAAGTCAGCATTTCGTAAATTTTATGGTTGTTATAACTATCTAGTTCGTCAATACAACCTATCATTGGGTCAAATGCTGTCTGACGTGTTTCATACCGATTGTTAAGCCGTTCTTGGCAAACTGATTTTGACTGCAGATAACTCTGTTTACCTGAACAGGATATAGGGCTCACGGCCGGTGTGACCGGTTGACAGGGGATGCTTACTCCTCCTAGGCACTTGATCCCACCTCTGGTGTATCCAAGGGTCCGTGTTTGCCCAACTCTCTATTTTGCATTGCTTGTAGGAGTTATGAGATTGATCACTGTTCGTTATCTTCACCTTTCATTCTACAATTTTTCAGTTATATGGTGGTGCCCAGTTTTTATTGGTGGAAGAGAGAACCCAGATACAATGTACCTGGGAAGAGACCACCGACCTTCCTAAAGTAAACTGGGAAACTTTCTCACTTACCAGCGCGAGCGGGATTCGAACCCGCGCCGACAGAGGTGAAAGGCCGTGTGATTGTGAGCGCGACGCTCTAACCACTCAGCCACGGATGTCCTATTACACATAGAAGTATTAAGTTTTAATAAATGCGAAATTATTGATTTTGTACTGATTTGAATGGGTACCAAATGGAAAATGAAACCACATCAAATATGCCGCACAGGGGCAAAAGCTACAGGTATTTGCGGAAAGCTTTTCTTGTGCAGAAATATAATGGTCTGAACACCAAATTAAAGAAACATTTATGTATCGGTGACAGCGATTTCTTGTTCCTGTCTCCAAATTTATTTATTGTGACGGATTTTATGTATTTGTTTTATACGAATCCGAACACAATGGAATTCATCGGTATTTGTTTATAATTGGCATACGCAATATTCCATGAACTTTGATGATAAAACATCATAAATGTAGACTCTCGATATTATATGCGTGGCATTTGGAGCAAAATCTCATTTTATAGGTATACTCAGGAAAAAACGCAGTGAAACTAGAAATACAACTTCAAAGGGGAGATAAGTATCAAACTGTCGCGGAGATCAGTGGTAGAGTATTCGCTCCGTAACCGGGAGGTAGTGAGTTCGAACCCCGGTCATGCCATGACCACGTCGAACCTGAGACGTAGACGTGCATATGGTCTTCGACAAAAGTGAGAATCACGGGTTTTTCAGATAGGCACCTGATGCCACCTCGGGTGTGTTCAGGGGCCCGTGTTTGCCCTACTCTTCATTTTGTATTCTTTCTAGGAATTATGCAATTTGATCACTATTTGTTATCTTCAGCTTTTTATGACCTTACAAATGGAAGTCCTGTGACACAACAGACGTTGGCACGTTAAAAAAATCCAATGCTATAGCCTTGAATGCTAAGCATATGTTTTAATATGTGGTACTTCACATATAGCTTGTGGTGTCTCAATTTGAGTGAAAAGTTCTCGAAGGAACGTAAAATAAACAAACAAAACATTTAAAAACATCTATATTGTACGTACAGTACACGACACGAGTTTTATACACCCCACCGTGGAAAGACCACCGTAGAAAATCCGAGGAGATACACCGTGTCCTCCGTGTTCCACGGTGTGTGTTATTTGCGAATACACACAGCTTCTAGGAGCTTTGTTCTGGCCACGGGCGCCTTGTGGGAGATTTGAAAATGTGCCGCAGGCCAAATAATCAAGATAAGGGTGGAATTTTAAGAAAAGAAAAAAATGTCAATATCCCCCCCCCCTGATACTTGTGTTGTTTTTCAGTATTTTGAGCCAATTCCAACGATACCAAACACTATATATTATGTTTCTGAGAAAACCTGATTTTGATTTTTTTTTTCTTTTTGTCTTCTTTCTTCATTAAAATATTCTTAAATTCTATATTGCAGGCAATTCCTGTTTTGAATGCGAATTAGTATATTCAGTAAATGAAAAGCATACATGTACATCATGTAATAGGGATATTTAATAATTACCGATGTGCTCTCTCTCTCTCTCTCTCTCTCTCTCTCTCTCTGACAAATGCACTGTTTAACATAATTACTTCCATCATATTGTGTTAATATGCATCTTGACAAATATAACTTAATCCAATATAGAAATTAGAGCATTGTCAATGATTAACAAATTGGAATTAAGTTATTATATAATTAATAGAAGCAAAAATACAAACCATCGAATAATTTATTTTTAAAATCCCGAGTTAATTACATTTGACCGAGACTTATGTTCAATGTACTTTGATAAGAGGTTTTCATAAAAAAAAATGTTTATCGGGAGTGTCTTGATAATGCAATGATTTTTGTATAATAAGTATATACCATGTAAATTCCCGGTGTCTTTGTCACAGCATAACTAAATTACGGTTAGCTAGTTTGGATTTTGACTTCTTATGAAAAGTGTGTAATATATTGGGTCGGTGCGATATCAGATCTAGTCTAAGATCACGGGTATCTTGCGCCGAACCAATATATTTTACACTTTCTGCAAGAAGCTAAGCACTTCTGTTGATTTCAAATACACGGATTAGCTGACCCCATTGTTCTACTGAGCCAAAAACCCCTTCGAATTTGCATGGAATGTACAAGTTATACACAGGTCATTGTTATAGTCATACATCATAGTACCGCTAACCCGACAATTTTTTTTTTTAAATTTTAAATAAGTTATTGAATGACGAAGTATGAGCAAACTGCAGATTGAACTTTATAGAGCCCCGTGCTAACATTACTTATATTTTTCAATGTATCAGAAGGGGCCAGGGTTTGAAATTTACTTTTTTCAGCACTAGACCAGTCGGGCTACTTCAAATGATTTTTACTAGACCTGACTTTATATCCACTAGCCCTGACCAACTTTCCAGAAAAATCCCTGATAGTTTCTCCATATTTAAATACTTCATGTAAATGACAAACGTTTACGACGTAATTTATTATCCTAATAAACACTGTATTATAGTCAATTCAAATAAACTGTTTAAAATTAGCATCGAGTAGATGTCGTAAAACATCACTGCCGACCGCGACTTATTTATTAGAACTAAAAATAGAGATTATTCCACCACACGGTTCAAGATTGGTAGTTTCTTGTTTATTATGTTGGACGTGCCTTAGTGTCAAACCCTGCCTCAGGGTATGTTGCCGGTTAAATTGTGTAAAATTCTTGACAAGCAATAAAATAACAACAAAAATGGTGCTTAAATTGTCCGATTACGAAAACCTTAATCAATATTTAAGGATGTAAATCCACGGTGTCAAATGCAACTAGTTCATGAAAAAAAAAGACTAATATCAATATAAACAGAAATGACTTAACGATTATTTGCTTTTATTCATGTACGCTATTGATAATTAAAATCTTTAATTTAATCTTTAGATGCATTAGATAATGAAAGCAAGAGAGAGAGAGAGAGAGAGAGAGAGAGAGAGCGCGCGTTGGTAATCATTGATTATAATATTCATGAATGTATGCAGGTACGGGCAGTTTAATACGTTCAGTATAAATCTTGAAAGTACAATTTTTTTCTGATTAATTATCCATCCATTTTCATTCTGATACTTTTTTTTTATTTCCCATATTGTTTTCTTTACATGTTGAATTTTTCGGCTGGTCCGGGTTAGGACTAATGAATGAGCCCCCCCCCCCCCCCCCCCCCCCCCCCCCCCCCCCCCCCCCCCCCCCCCCCTTCTAAAACGATGTTACGTGCTTAGCTGTCTATCTCCCTCTTAGTCAAAAATAAAATAAATACATGCTATATATACTGCAACATCATTGGATTTACTGGATAATTCTTCGATTTCACCTTCATAATGCATGTTAATGCAAGCGGACTATCTAGGCATTTTTCTCCATCTTCGCTAGCCAAGATTCTTCGTCCACGAAGGCACAGTTGACCCACAACCCATTGCTAGCGGATATAATATGAATTTTACCCCCGTATTATGTTACAACTGACCAAAAACCTAGTACATTTGTTTTACAACTTTCATTCAGAAGAGGCGCAAGTTTGTGAGTCACTGAATAAACGAGAAAACCTCTGCATTTTTATTTCAATCGTTGTCAACTCTATACTTTGTGATATTTCAAGACTACATGTACTCAATTCAATTTATTGGATCTCATCACCATTATGCAATGGTATACAAAAATATAAAGACAAAAAGTTGTTATATATACATTTAGTAAATAATACATGCGTGTAATAAAGTATTTATCAAGTTAGAAAAAAACGTGTCATTATTAATGTGAAGTATGGACATTCTAGGTAGAGGAGCACATTTTATTTTATTATTTTCTTAATGAAAGTACGGAGTTTTCTAACGGTTTGTTTAAAAGTAAATATATTTTTAATATTTATTTGTTTAGGTGATAAAAATTTGATTCTTTCCTCACACTGCATCACAGGTGAGTACATAATGAAATTCATCTCCAATGTAAACATGTACAAGTATATAGCTGACCTTAAAGGACACATCGCCTGTTTTGAAACTTTTTAATTTTTTCAGCAAAATTAATTCATTTCATACCTAAAACTACTTTACATGTGTTTTAAATGAAACAGTTTGTGTAGTTTTCGAGTTTGAAAGCGATGAAATTCAAATCTTGCGATATGCATATTTTCTTCGATATTTTACGCGCCATTATCTATTCCTAATTACAATGAAAACCCTACGTTAAAAATAAGCCACTGCTTATAGTACACATCTTTGAACTGCTATTTATCAAATTGAAATTACTGGCATGTGATTGTCGTTGTTCATGACCCTTCTTTTATTTGGTGAAATTGTGCTGCACGTGTCGAGAAACAATGTACCGACGAGTGGTAGGAATAACACAGGTGTTCATATACAGGATGTCGAGAATTTGGGCGTTTCATAAAAAGGTGTGAACGTCTGCAGGGAAGTCTACATACGGATATGTACCGAAAACACCAACGTATCATTAAACAACAATTGCAAGAATTGAATGATTGATAGCAAATTTCTAAATAATTAATGGGGTGGGGGCATGCATGCTGGCCTAGCGAAAAGGTTTTTTGGGTGAATCATTTCGGAAATTATTTCTTAGTTTTATCACACGGAGGTACACGGTGGCATCGACGGAGGTACAGGTGACATCCTCCGTGAACTTCAATGTCTATCTTGCGCGGAAAAAGGGACTCCAACGGTGCCGACAATTTTAAAGGTCCACCGTGTTTGGGGCAAATTTGTTACACCGCGTTGCGTGGAACACGCATAAAACTCGTGTCGTGTACTGCAGGGCCGTAACTGCCGATGAGGCAGACGAGGCAACTGCCTCGTCTGATTTTTTGGCAAAAAAGAAAATAAAATTATATAAATGTTATATTATAGGATATATGTTTAAAATGAAGACAAGCACCTTTGTCTTTGACACCATATTACGATTCTTTACATAGTACAAATGAAACACAAACATGATAAATTGGGATTTAAAAAGTGTCATTTTCAGTCGTAAAGTCAATCGGCGGCCCCCAATCCCCTGCCTCCCCTGATTTAGAACCCTACTTACGGCCCTGTACTGTATATGTATAAAGACGTCAAAATACTTCTCTCTCTCTCTCTCTCTCTCTCTCTCTCTCTCTCTCTCTCTCAACTGATTCGATACGCAAGAGCTCGTTCTGCGTATGGTCAGCTTTAAAATCAAGGCAAGCCACTGAAAAACAAGTTGATGGTACAAGGGCGGCCGCTTCGACATTCTCGTTTAAAGTGGAAGAAATTTAGTGCTTCTTTTATCGTTTCGTACATTTTTCTAAACAAGATACCACGATATACTGATGCCCCCTTCATTAAGTACCGTTAGCGTAATTGGCTTTTAATTTCAATATCAACATTAGCAAGAAGAAAACAATCTTAAACAGCTTACAACATTTTGAAATTTCAGACTCTTATATATTATTATTGATTTTTTTTAAAATGTTAATACTCAGCCCCATCATAAATATCACAATTAAAATTATATTGCTGGAAAAGGCAACGTGATGAGGAGAGATTGTTTTCTTCCACTGCCGGAGAAATAAATGACAAAATCTTTTGATTTCTTGAATTACTTATTGGGAGAACTTAATTTTTTCCAAAACCCCTTGAAATTTGCGTAATTTTTAATTTTACCTTATAAAAAATGATAGAAAATAGTACAAATGACTAAATAGGAGACATATTTCAATGCCTATAAAATATGTAAAATCCATATCACTTTCATCCACCTTAGAAAAAATGAACGAAATTGCCCCAGTGCGTGTTTTCAATTTTTTTAAAAATATTTTGTAAACTTAAGAATATTCCTAAACATGTAAAACTTATACGGTACCAATTTTGATGCACCAGAGTTTAAAGCTAAATATAGCCAAAAACAGCGTGCCAAAAAAGTGGAGCCAAATTCGTCCAAGGATAAGAGCTATGCATGAGGGAGATAATCCTTAATTTTGAAATGAATTTCTAAATTTTATAACAGCAATGAAATATACATCCGTATTTTCAAGCTAGTAACGAAGTATTTAGCTACTGGGCTGTAGAGACCCTCGGGGACTAACAGTCCACCAGCAGAGGCCTCGACCCAGGGGTTAATTAATTTATTAATTTTACCTTATAAAAAATGATAGAACATAGTACAAATGACTAAATAGGAAACATATTTCAATGCCTATAAAATATGTAAAATCCAGGAGCTTCCGGGGGCGAAGGGGACCCACTGGGGGCCTCAAGGCGGCCCCCAGCCTCATAAAATGCCCCCCCCCCCCCGTAATCGCAATTCCTGGACCCGCCCTTGGCCTTTATATCAAATATGAAATTCTTCTTTATTTCTTCGTCTGCGCAAGTGATACTTTAATCAAAGAAAGATGGCGATTATAGCTACAGATTATCACTACAGATTATAACCATCTCATCACAATGACTTTACTGTGCTATTTTATCAAAACAAGTCAACCTATGTGTAATAAACAGTGCATTTTTATTTTTTTTTTATTGTTTTACGCCCCTTTTGAGAATTTTTAACTCAGGTTGAGACATCAATAAAGTCTACCTTTAGGTAAATTGTCATGCATGGCGCTAAAAGTGGAAGCGATTGGGGTTTTCCTTTTTATGGTCATATTTTAAAGACTTGTTTAGAATGATACAATGCTATTTTGATCTTTTCGATTGAAAAACTTTCCCATTTACCTTAAATGAAGAAATGCAGATTTAGTGAAAAGCAATTTTAACAAATATTTAATATTTGCTAGGTTCCAACCACAATACTGAACGACAGTATTGATCTACCCTGCTATGAGTTCCAATTCTTTTCAGATTTGGTATGAAGCATCTTTGGTACATGGGGGGACATGAATTGTCAATTTTAGGACTATTTCACCCCTGGGGCTTTAGAGGTGGGGCAAAAACTATCAAAAATTGATCAATTGTGAAAAATCTTTTCCTCTATAACCGCACATGTATAAGAGAAACTAAATGCATAATGATGTAAAACAGGAAGACCTCTACCAAATTTGTAAATTTCATGATGCCCGGGGTAGGGGTTCTGACACCAGGGCGGGACCAAACTTGGTATATAGTGTTTATGTGTAAAACGCTTAAATAACACCTTTATCGTTATTGATACTAAATTAAAACAAAATGTAAATATCTAGAAAGAGTGGGTAGTACTTTATCAGAATTGTAAAAATTTAAGGATTTCTGCACCCTGGGGCCTTAGGGGTGCACCGGCAAATACTGCCAAAAATGAAAAAATTTCAAAACTCTTCTTCCCTATGCCTGTATATCTTTAACAAAAACTAAAAACTAAATGCATTCTGATATAGCACAGTAAGGCCTCTACCAAAACTTTCAGCATCGATCCTCGGGGTAGAGATTCTGACTCCAGAGTGAGGCCAATATTGGTATGTATAATGTATATTTCCTAAACATATACATAATATCTGTTTCAATTCTATTGATACTAAATTGAAACTAATGGGTATTAAGATGATGCAGGTAATTCTTTACCAAAGTTGTAAATTTCATGATCCTAAGAGTTTGGTTTCAGGGTGGTACCAAAATAAGTAGAATGATTTGAAGGACTTCTTTAAGGTTGCTGATACTGTATAAAATCTAAAGGCATATTTAGGAATAGCTGAAAAGGATGAACAAAAAATGGTGAATTTCTCAACTCCGGGGTTTTGATCAAGGATTAGTTCAAATTTGTCATATCATTTAATATTCAATGCATACATTATATTATGTAAAGGCTTTCATCAGTGTATGTACTTTTAAGAGAATTAAAGTTTAAAGAACACATCTCGTTTTGTACTGTTGCTGAACATTAGAATTTAGCCTAGATTATTCAGAACAGGATTTTTTCTACATTTCATTACACTTCGGACTAGTGATACTTTTAAGTAGTACTCAGGTGGCCGATAAAGCCTGTGGGCCTCTTGTTTCGTATACCAAGTGCAGAAAGGTCATTATCTATTTTCAATCTTCTAGCATTGAACTTTTTCTATATCTTTAGTGTTAGAAGACATGAGTGCGTATTTATTTGGTGCAGTGGTTGAATTGTGATGCTTATTTTGTGTTGACACCACCAGCATATCAAGTTTATCTGAATAAATCGTTAGATTACATTTTAACTGCAAAAAGGTGAAGTTTAACACACTGTAGCTCAATAACTAACACTATGATCAAGATATTTCCATTGGAATTTTATAATTATCTCTCAGTGTAGTAATAAAAACTATATACTTCCCAAAAATGTGACAACTCTGTCAAATCAGGAGCGAACAAGTTTTAGAGTACGTTAGAAAAAAATGGCATTCGATTTATATTATAATTAGGGTATCGTAACATAGAGTTGAATCACGGGAGTTGACGAATAGGGAAAAAAAAGAAATGCTTTTTAAAAAAATATTACTTTAAGTGGACTTATACTTTGAACGTTAAAGTCACGACGGGCCTGTCCTAAAGTTTCATTACAAATCTTCATTTGGAAAAGCAACAAATTTTGGAAAACTCACATTGAAATATACTTTTAAGCATAATTTCATTAAGAGAAGTATATTTGTTCCACTCGCATGTCTTACTACACAAAATCGGAAAACACTCATTGAGGTCAAGTTGAAGCGACTATTTTATCATCAAATGAAAGAGATCTTAAGGAGTTACAGCCACAATTTGATCAGAAAATTCGTTACTGCATTGCTGTCTTTCTTTGTTTAAAAATTAATTTTGCATGCTTTACGTCCCATCAATAATTTTTCACTCATATTGAGACGTCACCAGCTGTAGGTGAAGTACTACAAAGTTAGACATATGTTTATTTCTACAAAATCACATTCAATGGGGGAAGGTCAGCACTTCTAACATTTTACTTATTCTTAATGTTTAGTAAAAAAAAAAAAAAAAAAAACCTTTCTCCGAGGAATATGTTGATTCGAGGTGGAAATCGTAGATCTAGAGTTTTTCTTTTAATTACAATCGACAAATGTATATTTCTCATATACCAAAAGGAGATTTATATTTCTGCATCATATGTGTTTTCTTGTTAACAAATGTGATCCTTTTTCCCTGTCAGTTTTAGATCTAAGAATGGTTTTTTTATGCTACTTTGTATTCCTTCAGGAGTTATGAGATTGGTCACTGTTCGTTATGTTCATCCTTTCATGCTACAGATTATCACCATTTCATCACAATGCCTCACTGTGCTATTTTATCAAAACAAGTCAACCTTTGTGTAATAAACAGTGGATTTTTTTTATTGTTCTCCGCCCCTTTTAAGAATATTTAATTCATGTTCAGACACCACTACCTTTAGGGAGATTATCATCCATGACGCTAAAGGCGGAAGCGATTGGGATTTTCCGTTTTATGATTATATTTTAAAGACCTGTTTAGAATGATACAATGCCATTTTGATCTTTTGGATTGAAAAACTTTCCCATTTACCTTAAATGAAGAAATGCAGTTTTAGTGAAAAGCAATTTCAGCAAATATTTAATACATGCTAGATTCCAAGCACAATACTGAACAACAGTATTGAGCTACCCTACTCTCAACTAAACTATAAATTTTCATTATTGTGTTGAAAGGAAATCAGCCCTATTCGTATCAAATAGAAGGGGAAACTATTTGAAGCAGGAAGCTCTTATTACAAAGTAACGACGAAATGGAGAACAGTACGTATTTATCAGAGAAATTGGACAAATGGAATAGTGAACTAGCCAGTGGTCTAACCCCGAATAATGTGATTTTGTCTCTGTATATTGTAACAAGTTTGTTGGGAAATTCTACAGTGATTCTGATTTATGGATTTAAGATGAGAGGAAACAAGGAGGAGAGGTACTTTATTCCATTCCTTGCTATGGCGGATATATGGGCTTCCTTGGTTTGCGCTTCTTTCGGAATCGCTCTCAACATGATGCAGGCCGAGTTTAACAACACGCACCTGTGTAAAGTCTGGTGGTTCTTCGCGGCGTTCACTACTTTTACGTCCATCTTCTTCCTTTTGATCATTGCCGTACACAGGTATCTCAAAGTCTGTAGACCTCTTGGAAAACAAATGACCCTCAAATGGAAAAGATTTGCTTTAGGTTTGGGTTTGTTTGTAGCATTTATACATGCTGTACCTATGGTTCATTTTTATGGATCCGTTCCCTTTCCTAATGATGAGGGGGGGATCGTTGGTCAACGGTGTAGCAGACTAAAAACCACCAACAAAACAGGGTCTTTGATCTTTGGAGGAGTCATAGTTCTCATAATAGTTGTATGCATTGTTACGCTAATTTGTCTCTATGCCAAAATTGGATACACTATTCTTGCACACTTTAAATTTTCTAAATCCCCATGCAAAGTTGATACCAGTTCGGACGTAGAAAAACATAGCAAGAATAATCCCTCTCAGGTTACAATTCCAAGCAGCAACGGCCCCCTTAGTGACACAGAAAATGGAATCTGCGAAACGAACAACACTGAATTGTCCGAATCGTTACCTCCTCAAACGTCTACAAAGACAACAGGGAAAACCCTTAAAACAGATACAAAACTTGAAGGAAAAGTGAATCCTTGCAAGTCAAGTGCAAAGCGGAGGAAAGAAAGAAACAACCAGAGAATTGTACACAAATTCACTCTGATGTTTATGCTCATCACGATAATCTTCCTCCTTTGTTACATCCCAAAGGTTATCATTATGTTACAAGAGGCCAGGAACCCGAAGTTCTGGGAGGAGTTTTCAGATTCTGCTAGAGCTGGCGTGCTGTTTGTGTATAGGATGTACATCATAAACAATATTACTAATCCAATCATTTATGCATTCCTGGACGAGCAGTTTGCTAAAGAAATCAAGACGTTGATTAAAGTTTGTAAATAAGAAAGTGCAATTGGGTCATTATTACATTGTTTTGTAAAATATGATATTTTTTAGACTTGTATGAAATAAGGAATCTATTTGACGTCACACAACAGTGTCTCCATCCTATTGTATGTCATCATATTTCCAAGTAACTACATATATACATATGCATGGAAGTAATTGTACAGAATATTCCATTCTCAATTCTTTTGTGAAAAGAATATATTATTTATCTCTGCTTAATATTGTAACTTCTTATTTTTATACCCTGATATTTTGGTCGATATCTCTGTCTTTACGTGAATTTAAATTTGGTCATTATTCTTGTACTATTGTGTGTCCACGATTTTAACCTATACTTGGTTAACTGAATAATTGGTGTAAGTTCAAATCTATCAAAATAGCACATACGGTCCGGACCATAGTTAGTCGAAAACATAATTTGTTAGATTATGCATGTTTACTTAAAAACATGTACAGCATTATAAGCATTTATTCATTTTTCTACTTTGTGTCCCATTCGAATATTGTTGAATCATATAGAGATGTCACTTGATTAAAATGGAGTTCCAAAATGTGTGGTCAACACCTGGCTCTCAAGGTCGTATGAGAGAGAGAGAGAGAGAGAGAGAGAGAGAGAGAGAGAGAGTTCTCCATCGTAGCAATGCCTAGATTTTTGTCATACGCTATGATTAAGTGATCAGACCACGTGTTGCAAATATACAGCTATGAACGCCAAAACTTAAACAGTAGAGTTGATAAGAGGCTACGTAGAATAACTGTAATGATTCGGTAATATTTTCAACGTATTGATACTTGTAGTTAGCATTTGAAGACGCACAGTGTAGCCTTTTAAAATGACACGAAACAGGAAAGTATAACTCTTGTTAGACGAGAAAGACAATTTTCATCTCCATTCATAGAGGTCATGTAAATGCTGCAAGCTGTTAACATGTGACTATATTTTCTTCGTCTGTGGTAATACATGTATAAGGAAACTGAAATATTTGCATACATGTGCAAAATAGCGCGACAAACTATCCGGTAAAAGTTATAGCGCGACAAAAATAAGTAACCATATAATTAAGTGCTTATGTAACAATTCCCCCCAAAATTATCTCACTAAGTTTCTTGTGATTTAAACTTTCAATAAACATCGTTAATCTTCCGAGAATTCAATGCTTTCTTTTCTGCCTACTTTTTAAACTTTTCATATGAAACAAGATATGATTATAATCTACCGATTATAAAGTCTCCCAAACGAAATACTGGCTGTAGAAAACGGGGTTTTTTTCAAATTTTTTTTTTCAAACTACTACTATTTCCTCCCTTGACAAAATTCCATGCCAGTTTTGACTACATTTAACAAATGTAGATAATGAAGGCTTTGATTTTGAAAACCATCTTTTTTTCCTTCAGTAAAACTGATGTCACTTGTCCTTGATCCTAGTTGGTAGGTCCCAGCATCCTCTTATCATTTTCAATGACCCCATGTCTCTATCAGACTTGATTCTTAAGTTATACAAATTTTTATAATCAAGGTCAAAGGTCAAGCTCAATTGAGATACTAGTTTGTAGGTCACAACACCCTTTTATCCCTTACACCCTTTTGTATATTCCATGTTTCTATCAGTCCCAGTTCTAAAGTCATACCAGAATTACGTTTAGGGTCAGAGGTCAAGGTCACTTGAGACATTTGACCTTGATACCAAATTGTAGATTCCATCACCCTTTCATTATTTCTGAAGATACTATCTCTTTATCAGACCTAGATCTTAAGTAATACTAATTTTATGTTCTAAGGCCAGAGGTCGAGGTTACTAGTCACTTGACCTTGATATTAGTACCAGTTTTAAGTTCTCTAAGATCAAGGTCACTGGGGTCACATGACTTTGATACTAGTTTGTAGGTCCTGTCATCCTCTTACCATTTCTGAAAATTCCATGTCCCTTTTAGTCCCAGTTTTAAAGTTATACCAGTTTGTAAGTTCAAGGTTACGGGAGTCACTTGACCTTGATTCCAATTTGTAGATCTCATCTCCCTTTCATGATTTCTGAAGACCCTGTGTCTCTATCTGATCTGGTTCTTAATTCCTACCAGGTTTAAGGTCAAGGTCACTGGAGTCACATGACCTTGATACTAGTCTGTAGGTCCTGTCATCTTCTTACCATTTCTGAAGATTTCATGTCCCTTTTAGTCCTAGTTTTAAAGTTATACTAGTTTGTCTGTTCTGGGTCAGAGGTCAAGGTCACTAGAGTCATGATTTTGATACCAATTTTTAGATCTCATCTTCTTCTCATCATTTCTGAAGACCCCATGACTCTATCAGACCTGGATCTTAAGTAATATAAGTTTATTTGTTCTTAGGTCAAAGGTTAAGGCCACTGGAGTCATTTGATCTTGATACTAGTTTGTAGGTCCTATCATCCTCTTGCCATTTTTGAAGATTCCGTGTTGCTATTAAATCTGGTTTTAAATTTATACCAATTTTCATGGTCAGAGGTGAAGGTCACTGTGGTCACTTGACCTTGATACTAATGAGTAGGCCCTGTCATTCTCTAATTATATCTGACGACCTAAAGGCTGTATTCATTATATATATTTGTTGAAATTTGGAATTAATTTTCCCCATACAGTTCTAGATATGTTAAATCTTATCCCCATTTGATCCCCCCCCCCAAATGTATCCTAACACCCTTCAATCTGAAAACAAAAACATTTCTACACATCTAGATACATTGGCCTATCATATCTTTGAATATCTATTACTTTCATCGACTGGTTAAAGAGAACGGTGTCGGACAATTTTAGGCGCGAAAAAGAAGCGGAAGAAGAAGAAGAACTGAGCAAAATCAAAAAGCCCCCAATGCTTAAACAACAGAAAATGACATGGAAAAATATTGAAATAAATTATATCGTTTTCTCTGGGAAATTACTTTTTACGAAGCAGTGTTTGCATTTTCAGATTATTTTCTACTAATAGGTTTAGTATAATTATATATTTGTAGGAATCTTTTACGAGTAAGTATGTGTATCTAAGTAGCAGTATTTATCTCCAAACACAAAGTTTTCCACAACGTCTCAGTATTTTGAAAATTATTTAAATTAGAACTGGTCTATCGGAAAACAGAAATATTTATGCTTTTCCGAATTTATAAAAGAAGAGGCAATACCTAATTAACCTTTCTTCGGGTTAGGTCAACAGGGGATGCTTACTCCTCCTAGGCACCTGATCCCACCTCTGGTGTGTCCAGGGGTCCGTGTTTGCCCAACTATCTATTTTGTATTGCTTGTAGGAGTTATGAGATAGATCACTGTTCGTTATCTTCACCTTGCATTGGTATTCACATATCTGTGTGTTTATATTGTATGTGATTGGTATTCACATGTCTCTGTCTGTATTGTATGTGATTGGTATTAACATGTCTGTGTCTATATTGTATGTGATTGATATTCATATGTCTGTGTCTATATTGTATGTGATTGGTATTCACATGTCTGTGTCTATATTGTATGTGATTGGTATTCACATGTCTGTGTCTATATTGTATGTGATTCGTATTCATATGTCTGTCTATATTGTATGTGATTGGTATTCATATGTCTCTGTCTATATTGTATGTGATTGATATTCACATGTCTGTGTCTATATTGCATGTTATTGGTATTCACATGTCTGTGTCTATATTGTATGTGATTGGTATTCACATCTCTATGTCTATATTGTATGTGATTGATATTCACATGTCTGTGGCTATATTGTATGTGATTGGTATTCACGTGTCTGTGGTTATATTGTATGTGATTGGTACTCACAAGCATGTGTCTATATTGTATTAGAATGCTTGATTCTAACGATCCGTCGCACCCGGGTGAATTGGAGATGACCAGCGATACACTTTCTTGTGAGCCGGAATTGCGCATTCCCTTATGTCACACGGGTAAGCCGATTGTCGATTGAGCCGGAAAAATTTGATAGGCAAAGGCGGTTTCAAGCTGGCGTCCTGGGAGACAGTAGTATCGAGAGTTGCTTATTTTAAGACAAAATGTTTTAAATTTTTTTCACTGGTGAAGTAACCATAATTTGTAAATATGTTGGTCATTTCTATGCGGAATAATGTTGATAGAGGGTCAACATTTTCAATACTATACTGTAGCCTGGTCACTTGATTCTTAGTGCGTCGTCGGGTATACCCGGCTTAGTTCGATTCGGCCGGAATTTTTCAGAATTAAGTATGCTATATGAAAGGTGAAGATATCGAACGGTGATCAATCTCATAACTCCTATAAGCAGTACAAAATAGATAGTTGGGCAAACACGGGCCCCTGGAAAAACAAGAGGTGGGGTAAGGTGTATATAAGGAGAAAGCATCCCCTGTCGACCGGTCATGTGATTGGTATTCATATATCTGTGTCTATATTGCATGTGGTTGATATTCACATTTCTGTGTCTATATTGTATATAATTGATATTCAGATGTCTGTGTCTATATTTTATGTGATTGATAGTCCCATGCCTGTATCTATTGTATACGATTCGTATTCATACGTCTGTGTCTATATTGAATGTGATTGGTATTCACATGTCTGTGTCTATATTGTATGTGATTGGCATTCACATGTCTGTGTCTATATTGTATGTGATTGGTATTCACATATGTGTCTATATTGTATGTGATTGGTATTCACATATCTGTGTCTATATTGTATGTGATTGGTATTCACATATCTGTGTCTATATTGTATGTGATTGGTATTAACATGTCTGTGTCTATATTGTATGTGATTGGCATTCACATGTCTGTGTCTATATTGTATGTGATTAATATTCACATGTATATGTGTCTATATTGTATGTGATTGGTATTCACATGTCTGTGTCTATATTGTATGTGATTGGTATTCACATGTCTGTGTCTATATTGTATGTGATTGGTATTCACATGTCTGTGTCTATATTGTATGTGATTGGCATTCACATGTCTGTGTTTGTATTTTATGTGATTGGTATTCACATGTCTGTGTTTTTATTGTATGTGATAGGTATTCACATGTCTGTGTCTATATTGTATGTGATTGGTATTCACATGTCTGTGTGTTTATTGTATGTGATAGGTATTCACATGTCTGTGTCTATATTGTATGTGATTGGTATTCACATATCTGTGTCTATATTGTATGTGATTGATATTCACATGTATATGTGTCTATATTGTATGTGATTGGTATTCACATGGCTCTGTCTATATTGTATGTGATTGATATTCACATGTCTGCGTCTATATTGCATGTGATTGGTATTCACATGTCTGTGTCTATATTGTATGTGATTGGTATTCACATCTCTATGTCTATATTGTATGTGATTGATATTCACATGTCTGTGGCTATATTGTATGTGATTGGTATTCACGTGTCTGTGTCTATATTGTATGTGATTCGTACTCACAAGCATGTGTCTATATTGTATTAGAATGCTTGATTCTAACGATCCGTCGCACTCGGGTGAATTGGAGATGACCAGCGATACACTTTCTTGTGAGCCGGAATTGCGCATTCCCTTATGTCACACGGGTAAGCCGATTGTCGATTGAGCCGGAAAAATTTGATAGGCAAAGGCGGTTTCAAGCTGGCGTCCTGGGAGACAGTAGTATCGAGAGTTGCTTATTCTAAGACATAATGTTTTAAATTTTTTTCACTGGTGAAGTAACCATAATTTGTAAATATGTTGGTCATTTCTATGCGGAATAATGTTGATAGAGGGTCAACATTTTCAATACTATACTGTAGCCTGGTCACTTGATTCTTAGTGCGTCGTCGGGTATACCCGGCTTAGTTCGATTCGGCCGGAATTTTTCAGAATTAAGTATGCTATATGAAAGGTGAAGATATCGAACGGTGATCAATCTCATAACTCCTATAAGCAGTACAAAATAGATAGTTGGGCAAACACGGGCCCCTGGAAAAACAAGAGGTGGGGTAAGGTGTATATAAGGAGAAAGCATCCCCTGTCGACCGGTCATGTGATTGGTATTCATATATCTGTGTCTATATTGCATGTGGTTGATATTCACATTTCTCTGTCTATAATGTATATAATTGATCTTCAGATGTCTGTGTCTATATTTTATGTGATTGATAGTCCCATGCCTGTATCTATTGTATACGATTCGTATTCATACGTCTGTGTCTATATTGAATGTGATTGGTATTCACATGTCTGTGTCTATATTGTATGTGATTGGCATTCACATGTCTGTGTATATATTGTATGTGATTGGTATTCACATATCTGTGTCTATATTGTATGTGATTGGTATTCACATGTCTGTGTCTATATTGTATGTGATTGGCATTCACATGTCTGTGTCTGTATTTTATGTGATTGGTATTCACATGTCTGTGTTTTTATTGTATGTGATTGGTATTCACATGTCTGTGTCTATATTGTATGTGATTGGTATTCACATGTCTGTGTGTTTATTGTATGTGATAGGTATTCACATGTCTGTGTCTATATTGTATGTGATTGGTATTCACATATCTGTGTCTATATTGTATGTGATTGATATTCACATGTATATGTGTCTATATTGTATGTGATTGGTATTCACATGTCTGTGTTTATATTGTATGTGATTGATATACACATGTCTGTGTCTATATTGCATGTGATTGGTATTCACATGTCTGTGTCTATATTCTTTGTGATTGGTATTCACATCTCTATCTCTATATTGTATGTGATTGATATTCACATGTCTGTGTCTATATTGTATGTGATTGGTATTCACGTGTCTGTGTCTATATTGTATGTGATTGGTACTCACAAGCATGTGTCTATATTGTATTAGAATGCTTGATTCTAACGATCCGTCGCACCCGGGTGAATTGGAGATGACCAGCGTTACACTTTCTTGTGAGCCGGAATTGCGCATTCCCTTATGTCACACGGGTAAGCCGATTGTCGATTGAGTCGGAAAAATTTGATAGGCAAAGGCGGTTTCAAGCTGGCGTCCTGGGAGACAGTAGTATCGAGAGTTGCTTATTTTAAGACAAAATGTTTTAAATTTTTTTCACTGGTGAAGTAACCATAATTTGTAAATATGTTGGTCATTTCTATGCGGAATAATGTTGATAGAGGGTCAACATTTTCAATACTATACTGTAGCCTGGTCACTTGATTCTTAGTGCGTCGTCGGGTATACCCGGCTTAGTTCGATTCGGCCGGAATTTTTCAGAATTAAGTATGCTATATGAAAGGTGAAGATATCGAACGGTGATCAATCTCATAACTCCTATAAGCAGTACAAAATAGATAGTTGGGCAAACACGGGCCCCTGGAAAAACAAGAGGTGGGGTAAGGTGTATATAAGGAGAAAGCATCCCCTGTCGACCGGTCATGTGATTGGTATTCATATATCTGTGTCTATATTGCATGTGGTTGATATTCACATTTCTGTGTCTATATTGTATATAATTGATCTTCAGATGTCTGTGTCTATATTTTATGTGATTGATAGTCCCATGCCTGTATCTATTGTATACGATTCGTATTCATACGTCTGTGTCTATATTGAATGTGATTGGTATTCACATGTCTGTGTATATATTGTATGTGATTGGCATTCACATGTCTGTGTATATATTGTATGTGATTGGTATTCACATATATGTGTCTATATTGTATGTGATTGGTATTCACATATCTGTGTCTATATTGTATGTGATTGGTATTCACATATCTGTGTCTATATTGTATGTGATTGGTATTCACATATCTGTGTGTTTATATTGTATGTGATTGGTATTCACATGTCTGTGTCTATATTGTATGTGATTGGTATTCACATGTCTGTGTCTATATTGTATGTGATTGGTATTCACATGTCTGTCTCTATATTGTATGTGATTGGTATTCACATATCTGTGTCTATATTGTATGTGATTGGTATTCACATGTATATGTGTTTATATTGTATGTGATTGGTATTCATATGTCTGTGTCTATATTGTATGTAATTGGCATTCACATGTCTTTGTCTATATTGTATGTGATTGGCATTCACATGTCTGTGTCTGTATTTTATGTGATTGGTATTCACAGGTCTGTGTTTTTATTGTATGTGATAGGTATTCACATGTCTGTGTCTATATTGTATGTGATTGGTATTCACATGTATATGTGTCTATATTGTATGTGATTGGTATTCACATATCTGTGTCTATATTGTATGTGATTGGTATTCACATGTCTGTGTCTATATTGTATGTGATTGGTATTCACATGTCTGTGTCTATATTGTATGTGATTGGCATTCACATGTCTGTGTCTGTATTTTATGTGATTGGTATTCACATGTCTGTGTTTTTATTGTATGTGATAGGTATTCACATGACTGTGCCTATATTGTATGTGATTGGTATTCACATATCTGTGTCTATATTGTATGTGATTGGTATTCACGTGTCTGTGTCTATATTGTATGTGATTTGTATTCACGTGTCTGTGTCTATATTGTATGTGATTGATATTCACATGTATATGTGTCTATATTGTATGTGATTGGTATTCACATGTCTTTGTCTATATTGTATGTGATTGATATTCATATACCTGTGTCTGTATTGAATATGATTGATATTCACATGTCTGTGTCTCTGTTGAATGTGATTGATATTCACCTGTATATGTGTCTATATTGTATGTGATTGGCATTGACATGTCAGTGTCTGTATTGAATGTGATTGGTATTCATATGTCTGTGTCTGTATTAAATGTGATTGGTATTCATATGTCTGTGTCTGTATTAAATGTGATTGGTATTCATATGTCTGTGTTTATATATTGTATGTGATTGGTATTCCCATATCTGTGTCAATATTGTATGTGATTGGTATTCACATGTCTGTGTCAATATTGTATGTGATTGATATTCACATATCTGTGTCATTGTATGTGATTGATATTCACATGTCTGTGTTTATATTTTATGTGATTGGCATCCACATGTCTGTGTCTATATTGTATGTGATAGGCATTCACAAGTCTGTGTCTGTATTTTATGTGATTGGTATTCACATGTCTGTGTTTTTATTGTATGTGATAGGTATTCACATGTCTGTGCCTATATTGTATGTGATTGGTATTCACATATCTGTGTCTATATTGTATGTGATTGGTATTCACGTGTCTGTGTCTATATTGTATGTGATTGATATTCACATGTATATGTGTCTATATTGTATGTGATTGGTATTCACATGTCTGTGTCTATATTGTGTGATTGATATTCACATGTCTGTGTCTATATTGTATGTGATTGATATTCATATACCTGTGTCTGTATTGAATATGATTGATATTCACATGTATGTGTCTCTGTTGAATGTGATTGATATTCACCTGTATATGTGTCTATATTGTATGTGATTGGCATTGACATGTCAGTGTCTGTATTGAATGTGATTGGTATTCATATGTCTGTGTCTGTATTAAATGTGATTGGTATTCATATGTCTGTGTCTGTATTAAATGTGATTGGTATTCATATGTCTGTGTTTATATATTGTATGTGATTGGTATTCCCATATCTGTGTCAATATTGTATGTGATTGGTATTCACATGTCTGTGTCAATATTGTATGTGATTGATATTCACATATCTGTGTCATTGTATGTGATTGATATTCACATGTCTGTGTTTATATTTTATGTGATTGGCATCCACATGTCTGTGTCTATATTGTATGTGATTGGTATTCACATATATGTGTCTATATTGAATGTGATTGATATTCACATGGCTGTGTCTATCTTGTATGTGATTGACATTCACATGTCTGTGTTTATATTGTATGTGATTAGTATTCACATGTCTATGTTTATATTGTATGTGATTGGTATTCAATAATAGAAAATAGTACAAATGACTAAATAGGAGAAATTCTTCAAGCTCCATAAAATCTGTAAAATCCAGGAGCTCTGGACCCACTGACTCATAAAGTGGCGCCCCTAACCGCAATTCCTGGATCCGCCCCTGATACACAATAGATAGTTGAGCAAACACGGACCCCTGGACACATCAGAGGTGGGATCAGGTGCCTAGGAGGAGTAAGCATCCCTTGTCGACCGGTCACACCCGTCGTGAGCCCTATATCTAGATCAGGTAAACGGAGTTATCCATGCTCAAAATCAGTGTGTCAAGAACAGCCTAACCGTCCGTATGAAACACGTCAGACAGCATTTGACCCAATGATAGGTTGTATTGGCAAACTAGATCGTTATAACGAGCACGCGTGTGACTTAAGGTCATGGGTAAGAATTATTCAGAAAAATGAAGCTTTATATCCTATTGTTTTGGGTGTAGTTCATTTATTAATAATACAAAACTAAAGACACTTTTCAAGTACCACAACATATATACTCTTCCTGTACTTTCACTTCGCATGTTTACTTAAGATGTCAAGGGTCATATGACGTCATTTCACCAGATTATACAAGACGCAAATAGATGATCATAAATTGACACGGTGCACAGCCAGATGTACATAAACCAATAAAACCATGACTTGATAGAAATGTATAAGTTTCACAGAATCGAGTATTCCAAATTGCATCATCCGCTTGCAAATAAGTTAAAAAAGGTCCGCAAGATGAAAACCTACCCCTGCACTTTGTTTATTTGTGTTTTTCTCGAGTTCAGTGTATTGTTCAAGAATATTTCAAGATTTGGACAGTGATTTTTAGATAAAGCCTTGTTCAAAGCTTTCAAATAATCTCATGGTATCACAATACATTTATTTTCCTCTTACCGCCGTCCAGTTTTATCTTCGATATGCATGTAAACGCGCTATCTAATTAATATTCAAACGCAGTACTTATGTAGAATATTGATCCAAAATTAGATACTGGAAAGGGAAGTAACATGGCGGGAAAATTACAATTTATCATGTAAATGTATACATGATACATGTACGCAGGATAACCAATATATTTTAACCAAGAAACATTTACTTTAGTTTTAATCTTTTAACTCTCTCTCTATATATTGTTTATTCGCCAATCAAGGTTCCTTGGGAAAGGGGGGATGTACAGCAATGAAAATAAAAAACAATCATTCAGAATTACTAATACTATCAGAGTTCACACTTCTGCACTACACATATCTATAATTATATATGAAATACTGATTGCAGACAAGATTTAAATTAACAACATGATATATACAATAAAATAACCCAACTGTCTCACACATCAGTTTCTGAGACAGCGGATAAGTGTGTTGTGTGAATATGTAGCCGGGTATATAGTACCTAAGAAAACAGAGGAGATGCAGAGGTTCAGTTCCTTTAATTGGCGGGTAATAGCATATATTTTAACATTAATGAATGTTACATAGTACTAATGTACTCCACATGTTAGCTACACAGGCCTTAAAGCCTTCCATCAAACTAAGACACTGATAGTAAAAGGTAATAACAGGTACATGTATCTCTGCACACTGGTTAATGACCAAACCCTGATTACTATTGAAACGCATTCATAAACAAAAGAACGTGCGACTTAGTCCATGAGCTCAGACCCTCAAATGGGGGTCATCAGTACCAGTAGAGCTAACTAATTCAAATATGGATTTTTTATGGCTTCAATACCCCTAGACTTGGAAAATCTATGATAACATTTGGTGACACACAGCTTATGCTGTGTTAACACATGGTATTTAATGTAATTCGTATTTCGTTAGAATACGAGCGTAGAAAATATAGACCACCATTTGTGATAAAATAACCGATCCAGACTATGGAAATCTTTTCAGATATTGTATCAGTGGATTTTACGTCCAGATAAAAACCCTCAAAAGTTCAACTTGATCTTTATTACCAAGTAATATACTGATTACTGTATTGCCTTCCTTATTCACAAAGATATCTTGTTTAGAAGATTTTTTTTTCTTTTATAAACTCATATCAACATTAATCCAGAAGTGAGTCATTAAACGATCATTGTGATGCAAATAGATAAAACAAATACCGTTATATTAACACGCTGATCTTCATTTACAATTATTAAAAATGTTTATCATAGCTTATCATCCTCTGTACACGCCACACCTGCTTATTCCAGTTTGAATGCTACATGTTCAAATGCACATAATCAAGAACATTTAAGCCGCACCCCAATTCTCACTCCATCTGCACTTCCAGTACAAACAGTTTAATCCTTTTCTTTATTTTCATCATTATCATCCCTATCGAGAAAACTTGGCAGAGCAGTGTTATCGCTAGGTGGCATATTGTCACAGTCTTTCACTTTGAACATATCTATACTTTTTAACCCATTCTCGAGGCAGACACAGCTTTTGATCCCACAAGTTTTGGGTTATGTGCACTCCAACAACTCTAGAATGGCGTCAGGTGCTGGCTGGACGCTCATCTAGTCTATCGCTAGAATACCCTCACCATCCCGATTTTCAATTTCCCACCCACTCTGGGCTGGGTCAGGAGACTGTGGATCACTTGCAAGACAGCGTCGCCATAATTCAGCTTGGCAGTTGACTTTCGCGGCGTGTTTCTGCAGGAAGTCCTGGCAGAGGGCAGCTAGTGAAATTCAATATCTCCGCTTTTCGCACAGAACAACTGGTATCTGAGCTCCATATGTTCGCTGCTTTGGAACGTACAGCTAACAAGTGAGCTTTTCTAATTTCTTGAATAGTTTATGGGACAGTTTCTAGTCCTTGCCAAGGTCATAGAAAGCCTTCTGCACCTCTTCATTTGGCTTCAACATATTCAGTAGCGCAATTTCCCCCTTTCCTGGGTAAGAACTGACAGAATCATAGCCAGTGTAAGGAAGTATCTCTTGAAGAGCAGCACAAAAAGAAGATCCCGGAGAGGATGCAACTTTGCCAATGTATATCCGCTTGGTGTGGATGCCTCCTCCACTCTTCTGGTACATTGGTGCTTTGATAGCTCTACAAAATGCGAAGTTCGATACAAACACACCTGTGACATTTGAGTTGGTCATCAGGTCACAGCTTCATATCCACCTTCAGCAGCATGAGCAACATGAAGCTGATGGTCATCATCTTCCTCCTGGGCGCATTCCAGCTCAGGCACTTCATGGCATCTGACAGCTAAGAATCGGTAGCATTTCTCTTCACAGGTAACAAAGAGGACTTCTACGAAGACAACCAAGCTTCTCCAGATACTTTTCGTTTCTCCACTCCTGGACCAAAAACTTGATCAGGCTCACCTTGTCACCCTCTTGTGCCAGGAATCTACGCCATGACTTGATCCTCTGACCAGGTGCAATGTTCTGTTCCTGTAGTCCCGCAATCCCATCCCTGTTGGCCCTTTCATTGTACCTGATAGACTGGTATGTGTCAAAGGCGATATCCATTCTGGTGCTCATTGATGCCTCACTGATGTCCATCGATAAGATACGATCGGGAGCTTCATCAAATGTAGGATGGTGGTCATCAGACTAAGCTCACTGGACAAGGGCTATTCCATCGATTATCGTTGCTGATTGAATAGGGAGTGAGTCAGTTAGTGGTGCATTTTTCTTGATGTTTGTGGCCAAAACAGCTTTGTTGGTTTTACAAAGACTTCCATCAGGTGCAGCCAGTGACCAGGGTAGTGGTCCCAGAGGAAAGCACAGCATATCCTTCATGTTGAGATCTCTTTTCTGTCCAATCAGGATAATTCTTCCCAACAACAACCTCTCACCTTTCAGAATGACTGATCTGCCATCAGCAAATTCTGTCTGTCTCTTTTAATAACTGATCCAAACGTCTTTAGAGAACTCTTTTTCATAGGATCATGAAATTTCTTTACTTGTGAATCTGTCTCCAGTGCCTCTGCCCTGAATGTGGTGTAGGTAGTAAGCCTTTTGTGTGTGCATTCTTGAGATTTTAGGAGTTATGAGATTGATCACTGTTCGTTATCTTCACCTTTCATCCACAACCACCTCCTTCGGTGCAGCAGTTCCTGTTGAAACACTAAGTAAAGGTTGCTCTCAAAGGAATTGATCCAACTATAAAGTGTTTCTTCCACTAAGGAGACTGCCTCTTCGTTTTGGTCTCGGTTCGATTTCTGGAGATCAGGATGATCAATTATGCTGAATCATGTTCAACCTTGTGCCAGTCTGATCAGAAAGCCACTCTTGTATTCGGCTGTGGGGTGATACCTGATGACATCTCCAGGCTTCAGACTGAACCTGGTGGTATCACTTACTGTCTGGCTCTCCCTGTTCACGGTTACATCAGTTGTTTGGTCAACAAGTATGTAGGTTAAAGTGATTGCCTTCTTTGAAAGCCTCGTAGATGTCTGGATGAGTGGCAGGAGGATTGGTCATTCGAGCATAGTATGCAGGGATGTATCTTGCGCAATTCAGTCTGTCATACGCAAAGCACCACGGTATTATCAGTCGGATGGCTTAAACATGCAGATGTCCCTCGCAAGAGGCTCAAAGCAGGCCCAACAAGATGTCCTGGATGATGTCAACACATGCCATCGAGAAGGCGGATA
The DNA here is from genome assembly GCF_947568905.1 of Ostrea edulis. Taxonomy (NCBI): domain Eukaryota; kingdom Metazoa; phylum Mollusca; class Bivalvia; order Ostreida; family Ostreidae; genus Ostrea; species Ostrea edulis. The sequence continues at coordinate 103,726,520 of NC_079165.1, forward strand.
GTTCTCCGTAGCCATGACTCAAATAGCTCAGAAAGTCATTCCATAAATGAAAGACATTAGTCAGCACGGGCTATCCCAGCAGTAAACCAAACGCAGCTTATCCGACATCATCATTGAAGCTCTCAACAAGGTCTTCTAGTTCTTTAACAGCTTCCAGCATTTCAGGATAGTTGTTTATTTACCCACGGGAGGAAGCACTGTCAAAGCTACCAGGGCACATCAGTGCACCCTGACACTTCTTTTGTATGATCTGCCTTCAAATACACCAGTCATAGACCCTTGTGCCAGGATTTCTGATTTCATGTAGAGATCACCAAGACCTGAAAGCGTCTCCCCACAATATGTCGTATATTTTATATACATTCAGTACTTTTAGTAAACTTGAAATCACAGAATTTTTCCCAAATCAATAGCATTAAAACCTATGACTTTTCAACACTATACACGACCATTCCTCACGATAAATTAAAGACTAGACTTTTTGACATCATAGACAGTTGCTTCTTCAACAAAAACGGAAAACGGAAATATTCATAACTAGTGATCAGTCATTCAAAAACTTACTTTGTTAAACACCACTCTGATTCCACGCACAAATACTCGGAAGTTGAAATAAAAAATATGCTAGAGTTCCTCATTGACAATATCTTCGTGGTCTTTGGTGATCAGGTCTTCCAACAGTCTGTTGGAATTCCCATGGGCATGAATTGTGCTCCTTTGTTAGCTGACCTGTTTTTATATTCATATGAAGCAGAATTTATTCAAAAACTTCTACGTGAGAAGAAAAAATCTCTCGCTGTGACCTTCAATTCGACTTTTAGATATATCGATGACGTTTTGTCTATTAAAAATGATATATCCCTGTGAGCTCGAAATAAAGGACACCACAGAGTCGTCCACTTCTGCTTCATACTTGGATATTTTATTGAAAGTAGACATTAACGGCAAACTAACAACTCAACTGTATGACAAACGGGATGATTTCAGCTTCTCCATCGTCAACTTCCCACATTTATGTAGCAATATTCCATTATCACCTGCATATGGTGTTTATATATCTCAACTGATTCGATATGCAAGAGCTTGTTCTGGGTATAGTCAGTTTTTAAATCGAGGTAAGCTACTGACAAACAAGTTGATGGTACAGGGATTTCAACAGTCTCGATTGAAGTCAGCATTTCGCAAATTCTATGGTCGTTATAACGATCTAGTTCGTCAATACAACCTCGCATTGGGTCAAATGCTGTCTGACGTGTTTCATACCGATTGTTAAGCCGTTCTTGGTACACTGATTTTGACTGCGGATAACTCCGTTTACCTGATCAGGATATGGGGCTCACGGCGGGTGTGACCGGTCAACAGGAGATGCTTACTCCTCCTAGGCACCTGATCCCACCTCTGGTGTGTCCAGGGGTCCATGTTTGCCCAACTATCTAATTTGTATTGCTTGTAGGAGTTATGAGATTGATCACTGTTCGTTATCTTCACCTTGCATTCAGATATCAATATTCAAATACATTTTAATATGCAGATATTCTACTCCATGATCATTGCTTAAAGCTGCATGGGACATTGTCCAGGTGCAAAAAGTGAAATAATCGTCATCTCATCTGATTCAGAAAGGGGCTTATTTCACATTAGTGTTTGATATTTCTAACAGAAAGACGTACATGTATTTTGGCATTTGTAAGCAAAGTTTGGTTGAATTTGGTAACATCATCACATTTCTATTGATTATCAAACTGCACTTTCCTCAAATTGTACGACCAGCGTTGCACGTTAAATAGTAATGTGATAACACATAGAAAGCTGTGTATCCTGAAGTGTTATCATACTTAATTTCAATCTAGGAGTAGGAAGCTTTTGAAAAATATGTATCATAACTAGTTAGCTCAGGTGGTACCGATGGACCCCCTTGGCTCATAGCCTAACTACAAATCATATGTAAACATTGGTACACTTAAGTGCATCCAAACCCGATGTAAATTCATGGGTAAACAATGACAACATTTATAAAATTAGGTAACTGTAAATGATATTGCTTATACAATACAACCTGATGAAAAGCTTACATTTTTTTAAAGATATTATGACTGATAAATGCATGACTAGATATTCGATATGAATAAACCTTGACTAGTACTTCGATAAACAACATGTGACGTCACACGCCATGCGGTCTGATCCTTACTTGCAGAAAAATCTAATCCCTACACTTTTATCGTAAACTCTGCATGAAATAATGAATGCATCAAATTACTCTACACATTAGACAAATACTACATAACTATCATCATAAAAACATCCAGTAAAATATAGATATATACCTTTAAAAAAAAGAGAAGATGCAGAGGTTCAGTTCCTTTGATTTGGCGGGTAATAGCATATATTTACCTTCCCGCCCGGAGAGTTCTAATAATACATATAATTTGAACCCCCACCTGAGATTACAATCCAGAACCCTACTAATACATATAAAATTGTAATCAAATCAGTATAATTATAGTTTAGTAAGTACAATATGCAATTATAAAACACATGTACATGCAGGATCCAGTTGTTCTGAATGTTTTATGCTAATGCAGGGAGGTTAGAATAGAATGATTATATAAATGAAAACAGTTAATTGTATGAAGTGTTCAGTAAAGAAGGTATGAATTGTTGACTTGATTACAGGGGACACCAGGGGACAGTGCCTGTTAACTGTCTGGTAATAAATATATTGTACCGGACTGTTGGTCTTGTACTCCCAGTAACCAAGGCAGCTATATTTAACAGCTAATTTCAGAAACATTTTAAACCCTAGTTTGTATTCAAACATTGTACGTTTGTAACGACAAAACAATAACGGAGCGGATCAATGATCTGATTATAATCTGGCCCCGCCGTCACCAACATCACTCAACTCATTCCTCAGCCTCAACTCTGAGGTTTTCCCTCAAATACTTAAAACTTCACACTCAAGTCACCGTCACCACATCAATTTGAGGTTTCCTCAAGTGATAATCTTGAGGAAATCCTCAAATATTTAAGGTTAGCTTCATAGCAACCTTAAAGTTTTCCTCAAGCATATTCAATATGGCAGGTAGACGTCGCAGACGCCGTAGGTTTCTGAGATATCGGAATCGACCATCAAAAAGGGTTATTCGGGACCGACTGAACCCTTTAGAAGCCTACACGGACGATGAGCTTTACGAGCGGTATAGATTTCGGCAGGCATCAGTCGTGTATCTACTGGACTTGATAGGCGGGGCTTTGATAGACAGCACAAAAAACAATGCCTTACCTCCGCTCTTGCAGCTGTTTGTATGCCTCAGATTCTTTGCGACAGGCGCATACCACAAACTTATAGGTGATAGTATCAATGTTTCCGAGTCCACCGTCGGTAGATGCTGTAGATCGGTCACGGATGCCATCCTTCGAGTTCGACAATAATTCATTGTATTTCCCACAGACACACAAGCACGAAAAACTAAGCAAAAGTTCATCAAAATAGCCGGTATGTTGTCAGTCGTTCTGTTTTCTTTTCTACTTTTTTTCAAAATTCAGGGAGAATAACTCGTGCTAAGGGGTCGTGCGTAAATTATTCGATTCTAAATATTACATAGTAGGGGTGTAATATTTGTATTCTAGGCTATGTTTATCATTTATAACCCAACCAATAGTAACCGTACTCTCTCTCTCTCTCTCTCTCTCTCTCTCTCTCTCTCTCTCTCTCTCTCATTATTTTCATTGGTTTCCTTTATGAAAAGCCCCGTGGGGATCTGGGTTAAAATAACTGGATCCTGCATATACATGTGTTTTATACTTGCGTAGTGTGCTTGTTAAACTATAATTATACTGATTTTATTACAATTTTATATGTATTCACACAACATTTATCCGCTGTCTCAGAAACTGATGTGTGAAACAGTCGGGTTTTTTATTGTATATACCATGTTGTTAATTTAAATCTTGTCTGCAATCAGTTTTTCATAAATAATTATAGATATGTGCAGTGCAGAAGTGTGAACTCTGACAGTATTAGTACTTTTGAATGATTGTTATTTATTTCCATTGCTTTCCCAAGGAACCTTGATTGGCGAATAAACAATATATAGAGAGAGAGTTAAAAGATTAAAACTAAAGTAAATATTTCTTGGTTAAATACATTGGTTGTCCTGTGAACATGAATCATGTATACATTTACATAATAAATTGTAATTTTCCCGTCGTGTTATGTCCCTTTCCAGTATCTAATTTTGGATCAATATTCTACTGTAACATCAGTACTGCGTTTGAATATTAATTAGATAGCGTGTTTACATGAATATCGACGATAAAACTGGACGGCGGTAAGAGGAAAATAAATGTATTGTGATACCATGGGATTATTTTAAAGCTTTGATCAAGGCTTTATCTAGAAATAACTGTCCAAATCTTGAAATATTCTTGAACAATACACTGAACTCGAGAGAAAACACAAATAAACAAAGTGCAGGGGTAGGTTTTCATCTTGCGGACCATGTTTAACTTATTTGCAAGCGGATGATGCAATTTGGCCAGTGAATACTCGATTCTGTGAAACATATATTTCTATTCTGTCATGTTTTTATTGGTTTATGTACAGCTGGCTGTGCACCGTGTCGATTTATGATCATCTACTTGTATAATCTGATCAAATGACGACATATGACCCTTGACATCTTAAGTAAACATGCGAAGTGAAAGTACAGGAGGCGTATATATGTTGTGGTACTTGAAAAGTGTCTTTAGTTTTGTAATATTAATAAATGAACTACACCCAAAACAATAGGATATAAAGCTTCATTTTTCTGAATAATTCTTACACATGACCTTAAGTCACACGCGTGGGACGCTTTCCATGGATCTTGTGGTATAGATGTATGTTCATTCTATTTATTTTTATGCTATTTGAATTATATATTTTCTAAAATTCTATTTTTCTAAAGTAAATGTGAGAATTCTGAATTTATTAAGTCTACTATTCTGATATATGTGTGAGCAGAATTTGTTTATATGTATTTCAGTTTGTTACCGTAATTACTACTACATGAATAAAGAGATAAAACTGCTGGGCATTTTTTACTGTCGAAACAGAGAGCTGTGGCAGAACAGTAACAAAATCGTGGGTATTCTACCTCAACCACCCGTCGAGGATCGAGAACGGACCTATCCTGGGGATAAGACGTTCTTCCGCGGATATCGGATACCTGTAAAGCTGGGCTTCCCACCTAATCCTCTCCTTACCTGTACCATGACCTTGGATTCCGTGATACTTCCTGTGTTCCTTGGACAGTGACATGTTTGTTTATATATGTGTTTGGCTATATTTAGTTCTAAAACTTCATAGTTATTTCGGATTTCAAACATTTCGGTTCAGAATCACTGAAGAGACATTATCTGTCGAAATGTGCATCTGGTGCATCAAAATTGGTACCGTATAAGTTTTACATTATGACCCCTGGGTCGAGGCCTCTGCTGGTTGACTGTTAGTCCCCGAGGGTCCCTACAGCCCAGTAGCTAAGTACTTCGTTACTAGCTTGAAAATACGGATGTATATTTAATTGTTGTTATACAATTTAGAAATTCATTTCAAAATTAAGGATTATCTCCCTCATGCATAGCTCTTATCCTTGGACGAATTTGGCTCCACTTTTTTGGCACGCTGTTTTTGGCTATATTTAGCTCTAAAACTTCATAGTTATTTCGGATTTCAAAGATTTCGGTTGAGCATCACTGAAGAGACATTATTTGTCGAAATGCGCATCTGGTGCATCAAAATTGGTACCGTATAAGTTTTACATATGTATGTGAAAATCTACCGTGAGCTGTTTGTGACATATTGCTGACATTGGTGATTAAATATGGCAACTGGAGGAAAACCGGTGGATGTCAACGCTGAGGAAAGTGAGGATGTACACAAACAGACAGAGGAATCTGAGGATAAACGTCGACTGAAGACCATGACAGAAAAAGGCTTGATTCTACCTTTTTGAAAAATTATAAATCTCAGGAAGAAAATGCTTGGATAAAGATTGAAGAAATCATAGCTGACATAGATGAAATTATTACACAAAATAACTATAAAGAATTGTGTAAGATAAAAGTAGAGCTTCGACATCTTAAGCTTACTTATTGTGATTGTGCAAATGACTTCCTCTCATTTCTCAAAAGAACAAATACAGCAGAGAGTAACAAAGAATACTCGATCCAAGAACGAAGGTACCGTAAAAGAGAAGACATCATAGATCAACTGATGAACCGCATTGAGGACGCTCTACTGGATGCAGCAGACACTATTTCACGTGCAAGTGGTTCCAATAAACCTCGATCCAGAAGCTCTCTCAGCGATGCATCAAAGTCGCAACGAATTCAACTAAAACAGAAAGCTGAAATAGAAAAAAATAAACTACCATTCATCAGAAAACAAGTCGACAAACCAAAAAATCTAATATCGAAGGACAAATCCAAATCCTTGAACAGACACAGTCGACCGCCGATGCAGATGCAGAAGCTAGAGTATTTGAGGAAGCTGAGAGTGAAAACAATAGTGTCCGAAATTCTTTCTTGGATGAGTTACCTAGTGACCGACATAAACGTGTCGCAGATTATGTGGACAGTGTTTCTCAAGACCGTGGATTGAGTTTAGACACTCATGTGAATCCTAGAATTGCGCAAACTATTCCTAAAGACTACTACTACAAAGATGTTTCTTCAGTTCCTCATAAAAATGAACATTTCAGAAGTGAACTACAGCCACAAGAGAACTCTATGGAATCAGTGTCAAGATTCCTACTCAAGAAAGAAGTTTTATTATTCAGATTTAAAACATTTAACGATGAGCCAGAAGCTTACAATGCATGGAAACTGAACTTTACAACTATTGTGACTGACTTACAAATTTCTGCATTCGAGGAGCCACAACTACTTGTAAGATGGCTGGGACCAGAATCCTCCAGACATGCAGCAGATATTCAACAAGCCAACGCGGAAAATCCTTATGAAGGACTGCGTCAAATATGGACCAGATTAGACGAACGATACGGAGCAATCGAACTCATTGACAACTCGCTGAAATTGAAGATAGCTGCCTTTCCATCACTTTCTGTGAAAGATCCCAAAGAACTTTATAGACTATCGGACCTCTTGACTCAAGTTGACGGTGTGAAAAAGAATCCTAGATACTCAGCAGCCTTATCTTACTATGATACCTCTCTTGGAATAGTACCAAAACCGAAACCTTCAAGTCAACGTTCAAGAAAAACCGAAATCAAACCTAGCAAATTAATAGGACAAAAGAAAGTATGTTTTCTGGAACACAGAGATGAATGAAATCACACTATCAAAGACTGTCGCAAATTCCGTGCACTTCCTATCAACAATAGAAAAAAGCTCCTCAAAGAAAACGGAATATGTTTCAGATGTTGTGACTCTAAGGACCACTTAACAAGAGACTGTACTGTGATTTTGAAGTGTGACTCGTGTCAGAGTGATAATCATTGTGGGGCATTACACGTGAATAATTCCCAAGGCAGGGAGGATAAGGAGAATTCATACAATATTGAAAGTACAAGATCTTAGGAGTACTATTCATCAGGACCCCTCACAACTAGACACAACTAGATGCACTCAAGTCTGTTCAGTGCCATTCAGTGGAAAATCCTGTGCGAAAATCATTCTGGTGGATGTTTTTCCATTTGGACGTGAGGATCTCAAGAAAAGAACATATGTGATTCTTGATGACCAGAGCAGTAGAACTATTGCAAGGTCATCCTTTTTCGACAAGTTTGGAATTCAGGGAAAAGACATTTCCTATATCTTGTCATCATGCAATGGATCAAGCATGGTCTCCGGGAGACAAGCCTTCAACTTCATGGTATCAGCAGTTAATGGTGATGAGCAGATACGCTTACCGTCCATTATAGAGTGTGATGGTATCCCAATCTCCTATGAGGAGATTCCAACGGCAGCTGTAGTGAAATCTTACAAACACTTGTCAGACTTGGAATATGAAATCCCACCAATATATAGCAACGCTGAAGTTCTGATTGGACGGGATGTTCCTTATGCTCATCATGTACTGGAACAAAGGATCGATAAACCAAACCTTCCATATGCGCAAAAACTTCCCTTGGGCTGGGCCGTGATAGGGGAATGTTGCTTAGGCAAAGTACATATACCTCAACAAGTGATAGTGAACAAGACTCGGATCTTACCCTCCGGACGAGGAACTCACTTCATACCATGTTCATCTCATTTGAACATTTCTACACCTCAGGAACTTTCTGATTCTCACCTGTCATGTGAAACTGGAATACAATTTTCTCCGATCTTTGAACGAACTAAAGATGACGACATTCCGGGATTGTCCATCGAAGACCGAGAATTTTTAGAAATTATGGAGAAAATGTGTCACAAGGACAGCACTGGACATTGGTCAGCTCCACTCCCACTGAAGTCAAATAGAACTAAGCTTCCCAACAACAGAGCACAAGTACTAAAGGGAACCTTTTCACTGCTTGCGTCGTTTAAACGTGATCCTGTGAAAAAGGACTTGGCCATAAAATTTATGGAAAACCTGTTTAATCATGGATTTGCTGAGGAAGCCCCGAAGTTCCAGAGGGAGAAGATTGTTGGTACCTTCCTATCTTTCCGGTATTCAATCCAAAGAAACCAAACAAAATCCGTATAGTTTTCGACTCGTCCATTACTTACCAAGGACAATCACTGAATCCCTCATTAATTCAGGGACCTAATCTTACCAACAATCTACTAGGTGTCCTTTTACGTTTCCGCAAGGAACGCGTAGCAATCACAGGGGATATAGAACATATGTTCCATATGTTTCGCTTAGACGAAGAACATAGAAACTTTGTCCGCTTTAGAATGACCCAACAAAGCCTCTAAGAAACTACAGAATGTGTGTGCACCTCTATGGAAATTCCCCTTCACCATCAGTCGCAACATATTGTCTTCATAGATGTGTAGAAGAACCATGTGACAGTGAAGTGAATTATTGTGTAACTAGAAACTTTTACGTCGATGATGGACTGGCATCCTATGATTCAGACATTGAAGCCCTAGACGTCTTACTGCAAACACAAAAAATACTCAGGGAGAGAGGTAAAATCAGATTCCATAAGTTTGCCTCCAATACTCAGATCGTCGTGGATGCTTTGTCACCTGGGGACAGGGTTGGTGATCTTAGTGACGTACAATTAGATCTAAATACTATACCATCACAGAGTAGTCTGGGCCTGAAGTGGAACATATCGTCAGATACTTTTACCTTCTCTACGGATCTCAAAGATGTACCAGAAACAAAACGAGGCATTTTATCTTTTTTGCATAGTCTGTATGATCCAATAGGTTTTCTATCACCAGTCATTCTATCAGGAAGATTCATTTTCCGTGACATAAAACAGTTGGAACTCGGGTGGGACGAACTGCTACCCAAGGACATCATCTTGCGCTGGCGGTCATGGCAAAGTTTTCTCCACCACTTGTCTGAAGTAGAAATACCTCGACGTTATGTTCCAACATCCATTAAAAATGCGGAAAGGATTGAGCTCCATACCTTTGCAAATGCTTCTGAAAAGGCCATATCAGCTGTCACGTACATCAAAATTACAAGAAATGGAGAAAATCATGTAGGATTCATTACAGGGAAATCGAAATTAGCACCTCACCATGGACATACAATTCCAAGGCTAGAACTTTGTGCAGCACTTCTTGCTACAGAAATTACTACCTTTGTTGAATGTCAGTTTGATACACAGATTGATGATATTCGATTCTATACTGACAGCCGAGTTGTTTTGGGTACCTACATAACAAGACTAGGCGATTTCACACATACGTCTCTAACAGGGTCCATCGCATACTCAACAATTCATCTCCTGAACAGTGGACCTTTGTTGCATCAGACCAGAATCCAGCTGATATTGGAACGCGCTCTATTCCAGTGAACGAATTAGTAAAATCTTAATGGTTATCGGGACCAAAGATTATTTTGAATGACGACTCGTGTGACCATTCATTAGAATTCCCATTACTGGATCCAGAAAATGACTCTGAAATCAGAAACACTGTGACTGTTGTTAAAACAAATGTGTATTGTGGTTTGAACACAAATCTTTTCCTAAGATTTTCATCCTGGGAGTCTTTGATTCGTGGACTGTCATTCATGCGCAGATCAATTCACAGGAAACTCAACCTTGAAGATATAAGTCCTACAAAACTGCACAAAGATATGGAAATGATAGTTGTCAAAAGTGCGCAGTATGAAGTTTATAGACAAGACATAGAGAGACTTCAAGATCACAAATCAGTTGTCAAAGGTAGTCCCCTACGAAACCTAGACCCGTATCTGGACGGTGAGGGATTACTTCGTGTAGGATGCGAATCCTTACAGGAGATCTATTGGCCGGATCAAATGGACCGATTATCATTCCCAAAAAGTCACATGTGGCGAGTCTACTTATAAAGTATTACCACCAAAAATGTCGACATCAGGGACGTCACATTAGAGAGGGCGGAGTGAGATCAGCAGGTTATTGGATCATGGGCGCCAAGAGACTTGTATCATCAGTACTAAACTCTTGTATTACCTGTAGAAAACTACGCCGGAAGCCGGAAATACAAAAAATGGGAAACTTACCCGATTTTCGATGTGAAACCATCGCCACCTTTCACCTACGTAGGAGTTGATACCTTTGGACCCTGGGAAGTATCAGCTAGGAAAACAAGAGGAGGAGTAGCAAATTCCAAGAGATGAGCAATCTTATTTACTTGTTTGGCTAGTAGAGCAGTGCATATAGAACTGGTGGACGAGATGACTTCTAGTGCCTTCATTAACTCCCTTAGACGTTTTGTAGCGATTCGTGGCAAGGTTACCGAATTTCATTCAGAACGAGGAACTAACTTTGTGGGGAGTACAGATGCACTTAACATCAATGCCATGAACGTAGAATCTCAACCAGTAAGGAAATTCATGGTGGAAAATGGATCTACTTGGATATTTAACCCACCTTGCGCATCTCATATGGGAGGGATTTGGGAGAGAATCATTGGAACAGCTCGCAGAATTCTTAATGTCATCATCATGGAGTCTAAGAAACCTCTTACAGATGATGTTCTCAACACTTTTATGTATGAGACATGTGCTATTATCAACAGTCGTCCATTGGCTAATGTATCCATTGATCCAACAGAACCTTCAGTTCTATCTCCTTCAGTGCTACTTACACAAAAGACAGAAGTCGATTATGGACCCTTTGAAGCAGTTCATCTGAAAGACATGTATAGAACATCATGGAAACACACTCAAGTCCTTGCCAACCAGTTTTGGAAACGATGGCAACAGGAATACTTGTTCAGTCTGCAATCAAGGCGAAAGTGGATTATTTCAAGGGAGGACATCAAAGTCAACGACGTAGTGCTAGTGAAGGATACCAACACTGTCAGATACGAATGGCCGATGGCAATTGTTCTTCGAACCTTCCCTAGCAACGATGGACATGTACGTAAAGTAGAACTTCGACTTGTTAGGAACGGTAACTGTGTTACGTGTGTTAGACCCATTACAGAGGTTGTTCACCTGTTTACACCTTCATCATAGTGATATCATAAGATGTGAGGCGGGGAGTGTGACGAATTCGTTGGGTCGTCCGAAAAACGTTTTTTATTTAGTTAATAGTGATTACATCCGGTTTGAACATTCAGACATTTTTTCTTATGCACCGAGGACAGACTCATGGAGTCATTTTTCCTAAAACAGCGTCTGGGACGCTTTCCATGGATATTGCGGTAAAGAGGGGCAGCGATGTATGTTCATTCTATTTATTTTTATGCTATTTGAATTATATATTTTCTAAAATTCTATTTTTTCTAAAGTAAATGTGAAATTCTGAATTTATTAAGTCTACTATTCTGATATATGTGTGAGCAGAATTTGTTTATATGTATTTCAGTTTGTTACCGTAATTACTGCTACATGAATAAAGAGGTAAAACTGCTGGGCGTTTTTTTACTGACGAAACAGAGAGCTGTGGCAGAACACCAACAGCATATCAAGTTTATCTGAATAAATCCTTAGTGTACATTTTAAGTGCAAAAAGGTGAAGTTTAATACACTGTAGCTCAATAACTAACACTATGATCCCAATTTTTTCATTAGGATTTTATAATTGTCCCTCAATGTAGAAATGAATACTATTTACTTCCCAAAATTTTGACAACTCTATAAAACTCAGGTGCGAACCATTTTCATGGTACGTCAGAAAAATTGGCATTCCCTTTACATTATACCTAGGGCATTGTTACATAGAGTTGAGTCATACGAAAAAAAAATATGCTTTTTAACAAATATTACTTTAAGTGGACTTATACTTTAAACGTTATAGTCACGACGAGCCTGTCCTAAAGTTTCATTTCAAAATCTTCATTTTGAAAAGCAAAGAATTTTGGCAAACTCACATTGAAGTATATTTCGAAGCGTAATTTCATTAAAAAAGAAGTCTGTTTGGTCCACTCACGTATCTTACTACACAAACATCTGACAACACCCGTTCGAGGTCAAGTCGAAGCGACTATTTTATTATCAAATGAAAGAGACCTTAAAGGGGCACAGCCACAATTTGGTCAGAAAATTTTCAAATTTTAATTATCAAATTTTATTGGTCACAATGCATTACATACGGTATATTTTCAAAAGTCATTTAAAATCTACATATCAGTTGTCATTTTCCATGCACATTATAGATGTCACAATTAATTGTTATGTAAACTATGGCTACTGCTTTGGTGCCTTTCTTTGTTTAAAAATAAATTTTGCATGCTTTACGTCCCATCAAGAATTTTTCACTCATATTGAGACGTCATCAGCTGTAGGTGAAGCACTACAAAGTTAGACACATGTTTATCTCTACAGAATCACATTCAATGGGGGGGGGTCAACTTTTCTTACATTTTACTTATTCTTAACGTTTAGTATAAAACCTTTCTCCGAGGAATAAGTTGATTCCTGATGGAAATCGTAGATCTAGAGTTTTTCTTTTCATTACAATCGAAATATTATATATTTTCACATAACCAAAAGGATATCTATATTTGTGCATCATATGTGTTTTCCTGTTTACAAATGTAGTCCCATTTCCCTGTCTGTCTTAGATCTGCAATGTTTTCTTAATGCTACTTTGTATTCCTTCAGAAGTTATGAGATTGGTCAATGTTCGTTATGTTCATCCTTTCATGCTACAGATTATCACCATTTCATCACAATTACTTTACTGTGCTATTTTATCAAAACAAGTCAACATGTGTGTTGTAAACAGTGCATGTTTTAAATTGTTTTCCGCCCCTTTTGAGAATTTTTAACTCATGTTGAGACGTCACTAGCTTGAGGGAAATTGTCATGCATACGGCTCAAGGCGGACGTGATTGGGATTTTCCGTTTTATGATCATATTCTAAAGACTTGTTTAGACCGATACAATCATCTTTTGAATTGAAAACTTTCCCATTTACCTTAGATGACGAAATGCAGTTTTAGTGAAAAGCAATTTCAACAAATATTTAATACATGCTAGGTTTCAGCCACAGTACTGAACGACAGTCTTGCGCTACCCTACTCTCAACTAAACTATAAATTTTCATTATTGTGTTGAAAGGAAATCAGCCTTATTCGTATCAAATGGGATGAAAAACTATTTGAACCAAGAAGCTCTTCTTAAAAAGTAACAGTACATATTTATCAGAGAAATTGGACAAATGGAATAGTGAGCTAGCCAGTGGTCTAATCCCGAATAATGTGATTTTGTCTCTGTATATTGTAACAGGTTTGTTGGGAAATTCTACAGTGATTCTGATTTATGGATTTAAGATGAGAGGAAACAAGGAGGAGAAATACTTTATTCCATTCCTTGCTACGGCGGATCTATGTGGTTCATTGGTTTGCGCTTCTTTTGGAATCGCCCTCAACATGATGCAGGTGAAGTTCAACAACACGCACCTGTGTAAAGCTTGGTGTTTCTTTGCAGTGATCATTACTTTAACTTCCATCTTCTTTCTTTTGATCATTGCCGTACACAGGTATCTCAAAGTCTGTAGACCTCCTGGAAAACAAATGACTTTGAAATGGAAAAGATTTGCTTTAGGTTTGGGTTTGTTTGTAGCATTTTTACATGCTGTACCTATGGTTCATTTTTATGGATCAGTTCCCTTTCCTAATGATGAGGAGGGGATCGTTGGACTACGGTGTAGCAGGCTGAAAACCATCAACAAAACAGGCTCTTTGATTTTTGGAGGAGTCATAGTTCTCATAATATTTGCATGCATTATTACGCTAATTTGTCTCTATTCGAAAATTGGATACACTATTCTTGCACACTTCAAATTTTTTAGATCCCCATGCAAACCTGATACCAGTTCGGACGCAGAAAAACCCCGCAACATCAATCCCTTTCAGGTTACAATACCAAGCAGCAACGGCCCCCTTAGTGACACAAAAAATGGAATCTACGATATCGAAAACATTGAATTATGCGAATCGTTACATCCTCAGACATCTTTAAAGACAAAAAGGAAAACTATTACAACAAAACCAAAACTTGAAGGAACAGTGAATCCTCATATGTCAAGTTCAAAGCGGAGAAAAGAAAGAAACAACCAGAGAATTGTACACAAATTCACGCTGATGTTTATGCTCATCACGATAATCTTCCTCATTTGTTACATCCCAAAGGCTATAATCATGTTACTAGAGGCCTGGAACCCGAAGTTCTGGGAGGAGTTTTCAGATTCTGCTAGAGCTGGTGTGCTGTTTGTGTATAGGATGTACATCATAAACAATATTACTAATCCAATCATTTATGCATTCCTGGACGAGCAGTTTGCTAAAGAAATCAATACGCTAATTAAAGTATGTAAATAAAGTACCATGGGGTCATTTTTACATTATTTTGTGAAATATTATATTTCTTAGACTTTTATGAAATAAGAAATATACTTGACGTCGCAAAAAAGTGTCTCCATCCTATCATATGTCATCATATTGCAAGTAACTACATATATACATATGCATGAAAGTAATTGTACAGAACATAGGATTTTCAATTCTTTTGTAAAAAGAATATATTATTTATCTTTGCTTAATACTGGAACATTTTATTTTTAAACCCGGATGTTTTGATCGCTATCTCTGTCTTTACAAGAGTTTGAATTTGGTCGTTCCTCTTGGATTACTGTGTACCCATGCTTGTAACCTTATATTTGTTAAACTGATTAAATAGGGCAAGATCAAATCTATCAAAATAGCACATAAGGTCCGTGACATAGTCTGTCGAAAACATAATTTGCTAGAATATACGTTTATGTTTAGTTAGAAACATATGCACCATCATGCGGATTTCTTTCTTTGTGCTTTATTTTCCATTCGAATATTGTTGACTCATATAGAGACGTCACCTGATTTACATGAAGTTACCAAAAAAAAATCTGGATCTCGAGGTCGTAGGAGGTTTTTTTATCGTATCAATGCCTATATTATACCAATACGTCATGATTAAGTGATCAGACCACATGTTGCAAATATTCAGTTATGAACGCCAAAACTTAAACAATGGGCGTTTTAAGAGGCTACTTAGAATAACTGTCATGATTTTGGTAATATTTTCCACGTATTGATACTTGTAGTTTTGAATTTGAATACCCACAGATAGTGTAGTTCCATACAAAGAAATAAAATAAGAAAGTATAATTTTTTTCTTGGACGAGGAAGACGATTTCCGACTCCATTCATAGAGTCCATGTATATTCTGCTGTGAGCTGTTAACATTGACCCAATTTTCGCCCGCTGTAGTAATATAAAGAAACTGATACATTTACATACACGTGCACAGTAGCGCGAGAAACGTTAGTTTATCACGTAGAAGTAAGTTACTATGTACAGTACAAGACAAGAATAAGTCATTCTGGTCTCGTTTTTCCACCACAAAATTATCTCACGAAGTCTAGTTTCTTTTCTGCCTGCTATCTTAAATAAACCACAAAAATTAGATCAAGAAACACTGAAATAGATAATAGTGTTTTGTATCAGACATTTTCTCTGGGAAATTACTTTTCACCAAGGAGTGTTTGTGTTTTAGATTATTTTCTACTCATTGGTTAAGTATAATTAGATATTTGTAGGAATCTTTTACGTGTAAATATGTGTATCTAAGTAGCAGTATTGAGCTCAAAATACGAAGTTTTCCACAAAGTCTCGGTAATTAAGAATTTTTGAAATTGACGTGAATTAGAACTGGTCTATCAGAAAACACAAATACCTATGCGTTTTCGAAATTATGAAATAAGAGACAATCCCTGATGAACCTTTCATGAGATTATGAAAATAGAGGAATAGGTATCTGAATACAGTACTTTTGTGTGAATAACATCAATTCGTAATTCAGGCATTGCTTAAAAGGGCTCAATATGACAGTATGTAGTAGACTTCTGTTTGCATGTCTGTGTGTATGTGTATATTGTATGTCATTGGTATTCACATGTCTGTGTTTACATTGTATATGATTACTATTCACATTTATATTCCGAAATTTTGAAATAGAAAAACCCGTATACAAGCAAAATACTTTGATATTCCGTAGCTCAGTTTTTGTGATTGGATAATCATTGAAATGTTTAATGAAAAACAAAACATTTTAAGTAAATATGTCATTTACCAAACTAATGACGCAATAAAAGTTCAAACAAAATGACATAATAGACCAATATTTCGTGAATTTTCAGTTTGTTCTTCCTTTTCTGTTGCCGTCAATATTCAGTTGATGGATCTTGGTGGTCTAAAGATAAATATGTAAATCAAAATAGATTTGAAGGTCTGGAATGATATTATTATTATTATTATTTGCAAAAACGTTTATTAATAATTAATAACCCTATTGTTAACATTTTCCCCAATGAATATATGGAGGATCCGTTCTCCGAACTCCCCCGCGGCAACACTGGGTACTCTCCTAGATCTCAAGTTTATACGTCATTTTATTAAGATGATTTTGATGTAAAGCATCTACAGACATGTACTCGGCCGCTAAGATTTTAGATATTCTACACTCCTTCCAAAGAAACAAACGGAAAATTTTATTTTAAAATGAAAACAAAATTATATATTAGATAACAATTCAATTTTTGAATACCCACTTTAAAAACAAGCATCACTACTATGATTTATGTAAGAGCACTTAAGATTTATATATATTATTTAGTGCTTTATATATATATATATATATATATATATATATATATATATATATATATATATTCTAAAATTCTATTTTTTCTAAAGTAAATGTGAAATTCTGAATTTATTAAGTCTACTATTCTGATATATGTGTGAGCAGAATTTGTGTATATGTATTTCAGTTTGTTACCGTAATTACTGCTACATGAATAAAGAGGTAAAACTGCTGGGCGTTTTCTTACTGACGAAACAGAGAGCTGTGGCAGAACACCAACAGCATATCAAGTTTATCTGAATAAATCCTTAGTGTACATTTTAAGTGCAAAAAGGTGAAGTTTTACACACTGTAGCTCAATAACTAACACTATGATCCCAATTTTTTCATTAGGATTTTATAATTGTCCCTCAATGTAGAAATGAATACTATTTACTTCCCAAAATCTTGACAATTCTATAAAACTCAGGTGCGAACCATTTTCATGGTACGTCAGAAAAATTGGCATTCCCTTTACATTATACCTAGGGCATTGTTACATAGAGTTGAGTCATACGGAAAAAAAATATGCTTTTTAACAAATATTACTTTAAGTGGACTTATACTTTAAACGTTATAGTCACGACGGGCCTGTACTAAAGTTTCATTTCAAAATCTTCATTTTGAAAAGCAAAGAATTTTGGCAAACTCACATTGAAGTATATTTCGAAGCGTAATTTCATTAAAAAAGAAGTCTGTTTGGTCCACTCACGTATCTTACTACACAAACATCTGACAACACCCGTTCGAGGTCAAGTTGAAGCGACTATTTTATTATCAAATAAAAGAGACCTTAAAGGGGCACAGCCACAATTTGGTCAGAAAATTTTCAAATTTTAATTAACAAATTTTATTGGTCACAATGCATTACATAGGGTATATTTTCAAAAGTCATTTAAAATCTACATATCAGTTGTCATTTTCCATGCACATTATAGATGTTACAATTAATTGTTATATAAACTATGGCTACTGCTTTTGTGTCTTTATTTGTTTAAAAATAAATGTTGCATGCTTTACGTCCCATCAAGAATTTTTCACTCATATTGAGACGTCATCAGCTGTAGGTGAAGCACTACAAAGTTAGACACATGTTTATCTCTACAGAATCACATTCAATGGGGGATCAACATTTCTTACATTTTACTTATTCTTAATGTTTAGTATAAAACCTTTCTCCGAGGAATAAGTTGATTCCTGATGGAAATCGTAGAACTAGAGTTTTTCTTTTCATTACAAAGGACATATTATATATTTTTACATGACCAAAAGGATATTTATATTTGTGCATCATATGTGTTTTCCTGTTTACAAATGTAGTCCCATTTCCCTGTCTGTCTTAGATCTGCCATGTTTTATTAATGCTACTCTATATTCCTTCAGGAGTTATGAGATTGGTCACTGTTCGTTATGTTCATCCTTTCATGCTACAGATTATCACCATTTCATCACAATTACTTTACAGTGTTATTTTATCAAAACAAGTCAACATGTGTGTTGTAAACAGTGCATTTTTATATATATTTTTGAATTGCTTTCCGCCCCTTTTGAGAACTTTTAACACATGTTGAGACGTCACTAGCTTGAGGGAAATTGTCATGCATACGGCTCAAGGCGGACGCGATTGGGATTTTCCGTTTTATGATCATATTCTAAAGACTTGTTTAGACCGATACAATCATCTTTTGAATTGAAAACTTTCCCATTTACCTTAGATGACGAAATGCAGTTTTAGTGAAAAGCAATTTCAACAAATATTTAATACATACTAGGTTTCAGCCACAGTACTGAACGACAGTCTTGATCTACCCTACTCTCAACTAAACTATAAATTTTCATTATTGTGTTGAAAGGAAATCAGTCTTATTCATATCAAATGGGAGGAAAAACTATTTGAAGCAGGAACCTATTATTACAAAGTAACGACGAAATGGAGAACAGTACGTATTTATCAGAGAAATTGGACAAATGGAATAGTCACCTAGCCAGTGGTCTAATCCCGAATAATGTGATTTTGTCTCTGTATATTGTAACAGGTTTGTTGGGAAATTCTACAGTGATTCTGATTTATGGATTTAAGATGAAAGGAAACAAGGAGGAAAGATACTTTATTCCATTCCTTGCCACGGCGGATCTATGTGGTTCATTGGTTTGCGCTTCTTTTGGAATCGCTCACAACATGATGCTGGCGAACTTCAACAACACGCACCTGTGTAAGGCCTGGTTGTTTTTTACAGCGATCATTACTTTAACTTCCATCTTCTTTCTTTTGATCATTGCCGTACACAGGTATCTCAAAGTCTGTAGACCTCTTGGAAAACAAATGACTTTGAAATGGAAAAGATTTGCTTTAGGTTTGGGTTTGTTTGTAGCATTTATACATGCGGTACCTATGGTTCATTTTTATGGATCAGTTCCCTTTCCTAATGAGGAGGAGGGGATCGTTGGTCAACGGTGTAGCAGACTAAAAACCACCAACAAGACAGGGTCTTTCATCTTTGGAGGAGTCTTAGTCCTCATAACAGTTACAAGCATTATTACGCTAATTTGTCTGTATTCTAAAGTTGGATACACTATTCTTGCACACTTCAAATTTTCTAAATCCCCATGCAAACCTGATACCAGTTCGGACGCAGAAAAACCCCGCAACATCAATCCCTCTCAGGTTACAATTCCAAGCAGCAACGGTTCCCTTAGTGACACAGAAAATGGAATCTACGAGATGGAAAACATTGAATTATGCGAATCGTTACATCCCCAGAGATCTTTAAAGACAAAAAGGAAAACTATTACAACAAAACCAAAACTTGAAGGAACAGTGAATCCTCATACGTCAAGTTCAAAGCGGAGAAAAGAAAGAAACAACCAGAGAATTGTACACAAATTCACTCTGATGTTTATGCTCATCACGATAATTTTCCTCATGTGTTACATCCCAAAGGTTATCATCATGTTACTAGAGGCCAGGAACCCGAAGTTCTGGGAGGGGTTTTCAGATTCTGCCAGAGCTGGCGTGCTGTTTGTGTATAGGATGTACATCATAAACAATATCATTAATCCAATCATTTATGCATTCCTGGACGAACAGTTTGCTAAAGAAATCAATACGCTGATTAAAGTATGTAAATAAAGTACCATGAGGTCATTTTTACATTATTTTGGGAAATGTGATATTTCTTATACTTTTATGAAATAAGAAATATACTTGACGTCACCAAAAAGTGTCTCCATCCTATCATATGTCATCATGTTGCAAGTACCTACATATATACATATGCATGAAAGTAATTGTACAGAACATAGGATTTTCAATTCTTTTGTAAAAAGAATATATTATTTATCTTTGCTTAATACTGGAACATTTTATTTTTAAACCCGGATGTTTTGATCGCTATCTCTGTCTTTACAAGAGTTTGAATTTGGTCGTTCCTCTTGGATTACTGTGTACCCATGCTTGTAACCTTATATTTGTTAAACTGATTAAATAGGGCAAGATCAAATCTATCAAAATAGCACATAAGGTCCGTGACATAGTCTGTCGAAAACATAATTTGCTAGAATATACGTTTATGTTTAGTTAGAAACATATGCACCATCATGCGGATTTCTCTCTTTGTGCTTTATTTTCCATTCGAATATTGTTGACTCATATAGAGACGTCACCTGATTTACATGAAGTTACCAAAAAAAAATCTGGATCTCGAGGTCGTAGGAGGTTTTTTTTATCGTATCAATGCCTATATTATACCCATACGTCATGATTAAGTGATCAGACCACATGTTGCAAATATTCAGTTATGAACGCCAAAACTTAAACAATGGGCGTTTTAAGAGGCTACTTAGAATAACTGTCATGATTTTGGTAATATTTTCCACGTATTGATACTTGTAGTTTTGAATTTGAATACCCACAGATAGTGTAGTTCCATACAAAGAAATAAAATAAGAAAGTATAAATTTTTTCTTGGACGAGGAAGACGATTTCCGACTCCATTCATAGAGTCCATGTATATTCTGCTGTGAGCTGTTAACATTGACCCAATTTTCGCCCGCTGTAGTAATATAAAGAAACTGATACATTTACATACACGTGCACAGTAGCGCGAGAAACGTTAGTTTATCACGTAGAAGTAAGTTACTATGTACAGTACAAGACAAGAATAAGTCATTCTGGTCTCGTTTTTCCACCACAAAATTATCTCACGAAGTCTAGTTTCTTTTCTGCCTGCTATCTTAAATAAACCACAAAAATTAGATCAAGAAACACTGAAATAGATAATAGTGTTTTGTATCAGACATTTTCTCTGGGAAATTACTTTTCACCAAGGAGTGTTTGTGTTTTAGATTATTTTCTACTCATTGGTTAAGTATAATTAGATATTTGTAGGAATCTTTTACGTGTAAATATGTGTATCTAAGTAGCAGTATTGAGCTCAAAATACGAAGTTTTCCACAAAGTCTCGGTAATTAAGAATTTTTGAAATTGACGTGAATTAGAACTGGTCTATCAGAAAACACAAATATCTATGCGTTTTCGAAATTATGAAATAAGAGACAATCCCTGATGAACCTTTCATAAGATTATGAAAATAGAGGAATAGGTATCTGAATACAGTACTTTTGAGTGAATAACATCAATTCGTAATTCAGGCATTGCTTAAAAGGGCTCAATATGACAGTATGTAGAAGACTTCTGTTTGCATGTCTGTGTGTATGTGTATATTGTATGTCATTGGTATTCACATGTCTGTGTTTACATTGTATATGATTACTATTCACATTTATATTCCGAAATTTTGAAACAGAAAAACCCGTATACAAGCAAAAGACTTTGATATTCCGTAGCTCAGTTTTTGTGATTGGATAATCATTGAAATGTTTAATGAAAAACAAAACATTTTAAGTAAATATGTCATTTACCAAACTAATGACGCAATAAAAGTTCAAACAAAATGACATAATAGACCAATATTTCGTGAATTTTCAGTTTGTTCTTCCTTTTCTGTTGCCTTCAATATTCAGTTGATGGATCTTGGTGGTCTAAAGATAAATATGTTAATCAAAATAGATTTGAAGGTCTGGAATGATATTATTATTATTATTATTTGCAAAAACGTTTATTAATAATTAATAACCCTATTGTTAACATTTTCCCCAATGAATATATGGAGGATCCGTTCTCCGAACTCCCCGGCGGCACACTGGGTACTCTCCTAGATCTCAAGTTTATACGTCATTTTATTAAGATGATTTTGATGTAAAACATCTACAGAGATGTACTCGGCCGCTAAAATTTAGATATTCTACACTCCTTCCAAAGAAAGAAACGGAAAATTTTATTTTAAAATGAAAACAAAATTATGTATTAGATAACAATTCAATTTTTGAATACCCACTTTAAAAACAAGCATCACTACTATGATTTATGTAAGAGCACTTAAGATATAGATATATATATATATATATATATAAAAGATGTGTCCGGTTGATATTGCGGTAGAACTTAAAAATAAATCGTTTTAACCAAAGATCTTCAACTTACAAGTGGATATCGAGGAAAATCGAGGAAATTCAGAGAAACCATATGAAAAATACGGACCTCACCCAAATCCGTCTACGAAAATGAGGAGACAACAGCGTTATCAAACAAGATTGGATCAAGTTAAAAAACTGAAATATTCATTGATTCCCAAATCGCAGTATGTGTACTTGACGATTCTATTAGTTTTACACCAAATCAACGTTCAACATGGGACATTGCGGGGGCTTTCCTCCTTTGGATAATATATATTTGCAGCTGTAGCATTTATAAATAATAATGTTTGTTTATGTAATTAATATCTGGAAACCCATAATTAGTTGCTTCTATAATTTAAACACGGCCATCCCGTGGAGGACTTCTTGTAAAAATCGTTGTAAAGGCTTCGTATAAAATTGTAAATCCATAATATTTCTTTCATAATGAATAAAAATGAAACATATTGCTTGCATTGATCAAATCTTTTATATATATATATATATATATATATATATATATATATATATATAATTCCAATATCATTTATTACAATTGTTTTGATTGGACAAAAATAAAGCTGAACAAGAGTTTACTCATCAATAAATCCGAAAACGCGATGTATTCATACACGCCTGAAAACAAATAACATAGTGCAGGGAAACTATTCAAATTTTTGCAATTGTTAATAAAGTGAACGAATTGGAATTATAAGAATCAAACATTCTTTTTGAAGAATTTATCGATGTGTAAACTCCGGACATTTTACTCACAAACTTAACATATAAATGCTTCGCACTTTTATTCAGTTTGTGATTAAAATGTCCGGAGTTTACACATCGATAAATTCTTCAAAAAGACTGTTTAATCCTATAATATATCAAAATGACCAACGACACGAACAACCTAATTGTCAAATTTTCGGGACGACCCGTCCCTTCCTCAGGACAAACGAAAAGAATACGCCAGTTTCGAGATACGAACTCTTCTGTGTGGGAGGTGCATTTAGTTGAACTTTGAATGACTAAGTGGGACAGAGTAAAACTACAGTCAGCAAAGAAGACGATGAAATGCATTAAAAGCGGCTTCTCTTTTAATATGTAAATGTGGGAAATACAAAATAATGTCGAAAGAAATGTTTTACTAAAGTGGAAGCATAAAAACAATGTCATATTTGCAAGTAATATCTCAAATATGGTACTTATGACTAACGAAATAACGTGATATGATAAGAATTCTATGTATTTAATTACTCCCTAAATACTTATAACTTACTTAGTTTGTGTATCAGTCGATTTCGGGTGATGTAACAGTGTATGAGAAACTTACTGAGTACATTCACTTATGCAGTGATGAAAATTAGTCCCACTCCCCCCTGTAAACAAATTGTTTCGCGCCTCACTATATACGAGAGTTCTCCAAAGGGAAATAACTCAGGTATATCTCGAAACCGGCGTATTACATAAGATGGCCAATATCAACAGAGAATAATAACAAAAACTACATATAAATACATCTAGCACTACAAGTACAACTACACTAATTTACAAACGTATTTGCAGCGCAGACTACGTGTTTTTGGTTTATAGGCTTGCCAATCAATGTTAAAAGCGGAGCGAATTAGGACATGCCTTATTCGCCCAAAGAGCTGATCCAAAATGTACGAAGTGATAAAAATAGACTTAATTAATCTAAAGTGGAACGAGTTAACCCCAAAAAACATTATACAAAGCATATTATATATATGTTCGAAATTTTACTGATTAGAAATCAATATTCTTCTAATCAAAATAATAAAACGCAGTGTATTTTCTTTCCAGTCAAACACAATGCAGTTACTTTGACGTTGACTGAACTTGTCTCATTATTAAAGTAAATAACAAAACGTAAAATATATCTTCTGGGTTTTTGTTTTTTTTTTGGTTTTTTTTTTTTTTTTGGCTTGAACAGATAAGCTTAGTAACACATTTGAAATGTCACAAATCCTCAGGTGACCTTTCTCGATGTTTCTGTTGGCAAAACGAGAGTTTTGTGGATATAGTCGACATGAAAGGAATTTGCATTGTGAGGACCGATCAAGTATTTGAATGTCCCAGATTGTGACTCTGTGCTATTATACTACGTGATATCGTATCTCTAATCAACATTGACTTCCTTGGATTTTTATTTTGGAGGGTGGGGGGGGGTACACGTTCGGATCCTTTGTTATTAATCTACACTAGCCATTTATTAATTTTCGAAAGGACGTGTCAGATTCTTCCATATCTCCGGTTTTTTTAATAGACACACCTGTCAAAAAATGATTACGGCCTCCCGAACGTCCTTAGGTTTTGCAAACCGTCTCCAAGGATTCTATAGATTCTTTGTTTACACGCCTGTCAAACAACGATTAAGGCCTTCCAAACGTCCTTGTGCTTTTCCAGATTCCAAGGTTGGGTTTTTTCATGCCCACGCATTGACCTTGGGTTTTTCCGGACGGATTTTCCATGCCCCCACAATGACGTCATTGGATTTTCCGATCTTCCTCTGTGATTATCTCGGGTTTTTCCATTGACGTCATTGGGTTTTCCGTTCTACCTCATCCTATCATGTCATTGGTTCATTCTCCGTTAAGTAGGTCAGGATCCCTATTTTTAGATTGTTACTATTTTTAGAATGATTAATTAACCCCCCCCCCCCCTCTATACAGCAGCCTATACTACTACGAAAGTTTTAAAGACTTACCACCGCATTCGAATTCACAATCGCGTATACTAGTTAATGAACATTGCTGTATTTTTTCTGCGATAGAGAAAGAAAGTATTGATCCGCCTCATATAATCATAGTCTTTAAGCAACTAAATGATGATCTGCGCATGCTTAGTAGTCAGCTAAGTGGTCTAAGTTTTTGGACATACTCCGATTTCAGAAACTCAATTTAGGGCTATCTAAATATTGGCATAACTTAGTCAGGCTAATTCAAGCTGAAATATACGCCTCTTTTAAACACGGGCACCCAGAAGCCGTTCAACTATCAAGTCTATATCCAGGAGCAGTTGTTGTGGCGAACGCAATGCCCTCTGGCGTAATAATGAGACATAAAATGACGGATACAATACAGCATCATAGGATTAACAAGGAAACCGGAACTGCAAATTGAACCTCGATAAAATTAAGAATGTCAGGTTGTAAATTCCAAGTTAGAATTGAAAATGAAACTAATGCAATAAGGTGAGATGAAATTAAGAATCTGATATTTATTATTATTAAGAAGTAAGAATGAAGCAAGACGAAAGCAAATACTATTAGAAAATTGAAATATGATAATGTGAGATGAAATTAAGGATGTCATGTATCAAAAGAATATCAAGAATTCAAATTGAGATATTATAAGGTAACATGGAATTAATTATGACAAAATAAATACTGACAAACAAGTTGATGGTGCATGGGGTTTCAACAGTCTCGTTTAAAGTCAGCATTTCGCAAATTCTATGGTCGTTATAACGATCTAGTTTGCCAATACAACATTGGATCAGTAAGCATCCCATGGGCACGAATTGTGCTCCTTTGTTAGCTGACCTGTTTCTATATTCTTATGAAGCAGAATTAATTCAAAACCTTCTACGTGAGAAGAAAAAATCTCTTGCTGTGGCCTTCAATTCGACATTTAGATATATCGACGACGTATTATATATTAACAATAATAATGTTTATTCATATGTCTAATCGATATATCTATGTAAACTCCAAATAAAAGACCCCACAGAGTCGCCCACTTCTGCTTCATACTTAGATATTTTATTTTAAGTAGATATTAACGGCAAACTAAGAACTCAACTTTATGACAAACGGGATGAGATCAGCTTCTCCATCGTCAACTTCCCATATTTATGTGACAATATTCCATTATCACCTGCATATGGTGTTTATATATCTCAACTGATTTGATACGCAAGAGCTTCTTCTGTTTATGGTCAGTTTTTAAATCAAAGCAGGCTACTGGCAAACAAGTTGATAGTGCAGGGGTTCCAACAGTCTCGTTTAAAGTAAGCTTTTCGCAAATTCTATGGTCTTTATAACGATCCAGTTTGCCAATACAACCTATCATTGGGTCAAATGCTGTCTGACGAGTTTCATACCGATCGTTAGGCCGTTTCTTGCACTCTGATTTTGACTACGGATAACTCCGTTTACCTGATCAAGATATAGGTTCAAGGCGGGTGTTACCGGTCAACAGGAGATCTTTACTCCTCCTAGGCAACTGATCCCACCTCTGGTATATTGCCCAACTCTCTATTTTGTATTCCTTATAGGAGCTATGAGATTGATCACTGTTCGTTATCTTCATCTTTTATTCAGTGTGCATTTGGACCAAGAGAGCGATCAACATTCAAACACGAAAAAGCCTACTTCGAGACGCGGCAGGTAGGTATGTAGGTAATGAAGCAGCGTCCTGCATTAGTGTTTGATCCTTTTGAAGTTTTGATTACAATTGGAAGTATTCCAACAACAGCACTACTAAACACAGGTTCTACAGTTTCCACAATGACAGTATCAGTTTATGAGAAACATTTGAGTGATCATCCTATTTAACAATTAAAGAAGTTTGATTTCAAATGCGTAGATGGCAGCATTTTGCCTTACAAAGGATGTGTGGAAGTGAAATTGCAGTCTGGAGGCCGAAATCCTGAAACGCAAATTCCAATCATTA
This sequence comes from Ostrea edulis, assembly GCF_947568905.1. Lineage (NCBI taxonomy): Eukaryota > Metazoa > Mollusca > Bivalvia > Ostreida > Ostreidae > Ostrea > Ostrea edulis. The sequence continues at coordinate 103,754,003 of NC_079165.1, forward strand.
ACAGCAATGTAACAACACAGACTATAAAGATTTCTCCTAAAACAATAATTGCAGAAATGCAACCAGTGAGTATTGAGGCATTACAAGACCATACTCTGACCCCGAGAAAATGGTGAAAGTTTTGGATTGGCCAAAACCTACATGTAAGTCACCAGAAGAAGTCAGAAAGTTTATAGGATTCATTGGGTATTCTAGGAGTTTCATCCCATTTCAATAAACTGTCTAGATCACTCCCTGCCTTGTTTCCAAATCCAAGCAAGAAGAAATTAAACAAAACCCAGCGGAAGTGGAAGTGAGGAGAAGAGGAAGATAAAGCCTTTGAAGAACTTAAACAACATCTAGTACAACCCCCTATTTTAGGTTTTCCAAATTATCAAGAACCGTTCATTACATGTCGATGCAAGTCATTTAGGGTTAGGAGCTGTCCTCTACCAACAACAAGTTACATGTAAGTATAACAAAAGTCATTACTTATGCTAGTAGGAGCCTTACCAGATCAGAAAAGAATTACCCGGCACACAAGTTGGAATTTTTGGCATTAAAATGGGATGTGACAGACAATTATCATGACTACCTTATGGCCATAAAACAACACATGTATTTACAATCTTGACAAATGACAAAATATTGTTAAATTTCATAGATCACTGCTCCATTTTATCATATATAACAGACTTTCTGTATTATTATTATTTATGATAGGCGCAAGGTCAAATTCAAGGAAGACTCCTATAGTCAAAACGTGAGCAGCAAATTGGTACAATGAAAATAAATCGTGGTTGTTTAACAATACAGCATGAAATATTATTTTTCAAATAATATGTTTTATGTGATCATTTTTAACACTTGGCTAATTTGTCTACTCGTGACTATATGCTGTGCATACATGTATCATGTTATGTAGTCCGTGTTATGTAACCATCTTGTTTAGTTTCTTGATCACAAGTGAAGGACATGTATCTATTTTACACGTTATGTCATCAGTAATCACAACCAATCATTTTAGCTGATTCAGAGGTATATTTTTATCCACCCTCATCAGCAGCCAATGAAATAATGATTAAGTCACGTGATCATGTCTTTGTTTGTAGCTGTCCAAGTGAAAGGAAGCATTAATTTTTATGTGATTATAGAGGAAAATTTTCCCTACACCACCCCAATCTTACCAACTTCATCAAATTGTAATGTGTGCCATTTCATCTGACTGTTTATCAGTTTTTATGGATTATTTTGTACCTGATACTATATCTGTGTTGTGTGGCAAAAGGTTTAAGGTGCCACCTTAATTTTCTATTTTGTTATGTTTGTATTTGGCAAATATTTTAAGATGCCACCTTATTTTTCTATTTTATTATGTTTGTATTTATCAAGATTTATAAAAATTCGGGAAATCCCAATGTCATTCTTGTTTAGGTTGTCTGAGTTGTAGTTTTGATATCGGGGATCTCCCTATTATAGGGGATGCAAATAAGTTGTCAATTTCTTCAATCGTCATTAATAAATGACAATTTTCAACCAACAATATGTATTCTATTGTTAATTGCCAAGAAAAATAACAAAGCTGCGGGACATGAGAAAACCGGTTTCTTCGAATAGTATTTTATATTCTTATAAAAATGGAGAGCATAAATGTTTCTTTATTGAATTCAATACATCATAAGGGTTGCATTTCAGTTCAACTAGATCAATTAATCTTTTAAAATCGATCAAATACAATTTCTCAAGAATCCAAAACATTATAAGAAAGGTAACTCCATGCTGCAAAACAATGATTACCGTTCTTCAATAATATTGATACAATTTATATCTTTCCATTTTTTACATTAAGAGGATTTGGAAATCAGTTTTCGTGTTACAATGTTCACCATCTACTTGGGATTTTTAATTGCGGGTTTGGAAAGTTCAAGATTGAAAGATATTTTTGGATAATCGTGTGGTATTCCGTCACTTCTCTCTTAGTTTAAAGGACATATCTCATGTTTTCAAAGTATACAATATTACATGCATTTTGTCTTCTTTATGCTTATAGTAATTAATTCTAATAGTTCGTTCGCCGAAATTTTGCGATAATTAACCACAATTCAGACTTAAATCTAAGCCCCGATTTCAAAAAGTCAAGTTAATTAGGTAGGTAGTCACGTGGTACAGTGACGTCACATGCGCCCTTCGGATTGTGAAAGTACTGCGAGATATTATTAAAAACTCAACTTTTAGGGGCCTAATTAATTTACCATGGGCAACATTTAAATCGATGTTGCTAAATTGTCCGAGTTTTATATGTGTTCGCCACCAGTGCACACATATAACGATGTAAATACCCAAATATAGCGAGTAAAGCGTGTATGAAATCTGCAAAAATTGTGAGTAAATAATGTATAAATATGGGTCGCTGTCTACAAACTGTTTGGGGATGTTATTCCTTTATACATCTGTAATTGGCGCTGTTTTTCTAAAATAAACAGTGCAATCATTATTTATTTTTGGATTAGACAAATTATGATACGGTTAAATTGTTGACAACTAGGCCCTATGTCAAGCTATTGTCACGCGTGCATTTCGGAAAGAAAGAAAAAGACAACACACACACAAATCAATAAAAATATTCAAATTTAAAGTGGTAATCACATTATTTTATTTTGATAAAGCAATCTTATTACTATTTTTGAATTGTGATCTGCACGTCTTTAGGAAGTACGAAGTGGGAGCACGGCGTCATAGCCTACTGACGCACTCAAGATGCTACGAGTTCAATAAAGAAATAATTTTATAATTCAATTTAAAGTTAGGAAATACAATATTCTATTATTTGTATAATTAAAAGTTCAGTTATTTTGTATCTTTATTTTTTGTTGTTGTAAATCTACCAGTTGGTAGAAGTTACATTGTATCGTCGATATATGTTGTTACAAGGTGAAGGTCAGTTGATCCGAGTGTGTATTGAATTTGAAGAGCAAAACAGAATGTATGCTATAGGCCTACCAGTGCTTATAGCTTCGATATATCCATTTTCTCGCAGTTTATCAGGGTCTCTGTCCAAGCGATGTTTGAAAAGGTGACTGGATGTGTTTTTTAAGGTAAAGTTCTTGCTCCAACAAAAAAATTATCCACGTCTTTTTTCTCGTACCTTCCTTCGAAAAATTGAAAAATACTCAGTCTAAATCCTTTCTACCGACAACTAGTACACCCGAGCACGGCACAAAGCATCTTAATGCATTATTATTTGCAAGCCGTTAACGTGACAATTGGTTTTTTGTCGATTAAATCTAATCTGTTTATGAAATGGCTAATAGATGTTTTCAAACCCGAGGGCGCATATGACGTCACACAAAATGGCGCGTAAACTAGCGAAAGAAAATATGCATATCGCAAGATTTGAATTTCATCGCTTTCAAACTCGAAAACTACGCAAAATATTTCATTTAAAACACATTTTAAGTAGTTTTAGGAATAAAAAGAGTTTATTTTGCTGAAAAAATGAAAAAGTTTAGAAACATGCGTTGTGTCCTTTAAGCATCGAATTTAGTGATCTGGGTTCATAAATAGTTCGCATTGATATTTTAAGGGATATGTTTAATGCTTTTCTCCTACATTCTTGGACAGCTTTTAGGTGAGAGTGCTAATGACCTTCACATGACTTGTTGAATACAATGACGTCGTCCAGATACGGGGCACAGAACTTGCTTCTGTAGTCCTTCAAGATCTCATTAAAGTACTTCTGAAAAATGCCTTGAGCACCTGTCAGGCCAAACAGAGTCCATTCATGAAGGTAACTAATGCTGTCAGTGGCCCGATAGATTTTACCATATTGCCCCAGTGATATTCTTTTCATTGTCTATGACAGTCGGGGTTTTTTTGGAGGGGGGAGGAGGGGTACTTCACTCACAGATAGTAATGTCTCAATATGAGTGAAAAGTTCTCGACGTAAAGCAAACAAAACAACAATCAATCGCTATCTAGCGTGTCATTGTAAGATAGCGTTGTATTATAAGATGTATCTATATTAGACATTCACTATCCGGTATGTCATTGTAAGATAGCGTTGTATTATAAGATGTATCTATATTAGACATTCACTATCCGGTATGTCAGTGTAAGATAGCGTTGTATTATAAGATGTATCTATATTAGACATTCCCTATCCGGTATATCATTGTAAGATAGCGTTGTATTATAAGATGTATCTATATTAGACATTCCCTATCCAGTATGTCATAGTAAGATAGCGTTGTATTATAAGATGTATCTATATTAGACATTCACTATCCAGTATGGCATTGTAAGATAGCGTTGTATTATAAGATGTATCTATATTAGACATTCACTATCCAGTATGTCATTGTAAGATAGCGTTGTATTATAAGATGTATCTATATTAGACATTCACTATCCAGTATGTCATTGTAAGATAGCGTTGTATTATAAGATGTATCTATCTTAAACATTCGCTATCTAGCGTGTCATTGTAAGATAGCGTTGTATTATAAGATGTATCTATATTAGACATTCGCTATCCGGTATGGCATTGTAAGATAGCGTTGTATTATAAGATGTATCTATATTAGACATTCGTTATCCGGTATGGCATTGTAAGATAGCGTTGTATTATAAGATGTATCTATATTAGACATTCCCTATCCAGTATGTCATTGTAAGATAGCGTTGTATTATAAGATGTATCTATATTAGACATTCGCTATCCGGTATGTCATTGTAAGATAGCGTTGTATTATAAGATGTATCTATATTAGACATTCACTATCCAGCATGTCATTGTAAGATAGCGTTGTATTATAAGATGTGTCTATATTAGACATTCCCTATCCAGTATGTCATTGTAAGATAGCGTTGTATTATAAGATGTATCTATATTAGACATTCCCTATCCAGTATGTCATTGTAAGATAGCGTTGTATTATAAGATGTATCTATATCAGACATTCACTATCCGGTATGTCATTATAAGATAGCGTTCTATTATAAGATGTATATATATTAGACATTCACTATCCAGTATGTCATTGTAAGATAGCGTTGTATCATAAAAGCAAAAGAACAGTACTTTTTTAAAAGTCTAAATGAACTTGTCTAGATGAGTACTCTAAATGAACTCGTCTAAATGAGTACTCTAAATGAACTCGTCTAAATGAGTACTCTAAATGAACTCGTCTAAATGAGTACTCTAAATGAACTCGTCTAAATGAGTACTCTAAATGAACTCGTCTAAATGAGTACTCTAAATGAATTCGTCTAAATGAGTACTCTAAATGAACTCGTCTAAATGAGTACTCTAAATGAATTCGTCTAAATGAGTACTCTAAATGAACTCGTCTAAATGAGTACTCTAAATGAACTCGTACTATGACCTTTACGGTCAATACGGGCCTTTACTAGACTTTTTATGTTGCAAATCCTTATTTGGAAAACCAACAAATTGTGGTAAATTGATATTAAAGCATATCCCAAATCACATTCTAATTAGAATAAAGTTGATCCACTGGTATATCTTGCTACACAAAGATCGGGGTCACATCAAGAAGACGTTCTTTTTTGCAGAACTTAAATGAAATGATCAGAATGTATTGTAACAGTTAAGGATTCGAAATGGATTTTCCCCGTCAAGCATTTGATGTCGATCTGTTGCCTTTGGCCTGCGATAAATAACCTGCTTGAAGTTATATGGTCCGAATTACGACATTTTTGTTCCATCTTGTAAAAACGCTATTAAATCATCGCACTATATAGTTATGAGGCTGTATGACATGTCATACATCATTTCACCTGTTTTAACCAACATTTAATATTTGATTTTAAATCGGTGTTTACAAACAACCCCGTCACTCTCCCATTTCAAGTGACAGTCACGTGACCAGTTCAAACTTTCAGATCATCGGTGGTCTTATCTGTGTAAAGCTGTGTGTTTTGTTACAACAGTAATGTGCCACAAGTTTACTAGAAATAAAAATATCAAATACCTCTTTTACGCTCTTTCGAAAGTTGCATTTAAGTTAATACATCATGTTGGGATTCCCCTGACGCGTGTGGGGCTATTTGTAGACGCCTTACAATGTATAATTTATGCGTCGTCCGGAAAACCTCGAGCCTTTCACCGAAAAACACTGTGTTTTCGGTGAAAGGTCCGAGGTATTCCGGATGATTTTATATGTACCACAATTGTTTACTTTCTAAATAATATTCTCGCTGTTTTAATTTGCATGCAAATGTTTTCAAGCATGTAATTAAGAAAAAGTTAATAACTTTTAGCACTAATAAATCTGCTTGAAAGTAATTAAGTACAAAAATAATACATGAACATCGGATCATACAGCTTTAATTAACCTACCACAATAGCCAACACATATGTGTTTACATACGTTAATTCGAAACGCTACAGACGTACACGACTCGCACAACACGAATGGACCTTGCTTTAATAGCACTGGTAAATGCTGCAATAGGAAACTCATTCTTCCAGCACGAACACCACCCGTAAATGAGTTATGTCGTCTGCAACATTTATTTTATATAATGTGTAAAAGTCATCTTCAATCTGCTTTGAATTTATTAGGATGCATATTATAAGTGGAGAACAAGACTGAAAAATAGAAAATAATATAGTGTTAAATAGATGATTGTGTATTTGCCTTAAATATGTATTTACAGAAGCAGTCTATGCAATATTTCCGGACCAAACACTACTCCAATACTTCTCTGCTTGATGTTTTCATCGAGTGGAAGTAACTCTGGGCTTTCTTCTTTTATTCAAAAAAGGTATCATCACCCAGTACATTAACATTCAGTTGAGTACAGACATGTTTTACAGGGAGTCCGGAATCTCTCACACAGATCATCAATCTAAATTGTTCTGTTGTGAAGTGAAAATTGCTTTTGAAATAAAGCTCTCCTGTCTGAGAATTAATATTGAACATGTTTTTGTCGTCTTCATTCATAAGGAAATAAGTGAGCTGTCCATTGATCCCATCATCTATATCCACTGCTACGATTTTTGTGATGGGTAGGGAGGTGACAGTTGAAGAAACAGTGTTGTTCATTTTGTTTGGGAACAGAATGGTGGGAGCGTTATCATTAGCATCCATTACGTACACTGTGACATTAGCAGAACTGTTCAGAGAAGGATTTCCACTGTCTCTAGCATACACCATAAAATTATACTGACTTCGGAGTTCCCTGTCAAGTGAAGTGCTGGTAATGACGGTACCATTCCGTAAAACTTGAAATGGAACATTTATATCTTGTGCCAACATGTAATACTGCACGAATGCATTCAATCCCACATCAGGGTCATATGCTTTGACTCTACCAATAGGAGTATATGGGTTCCTTCCCTCGCTGACTTCAAATGTGAAAAGAGATTTGCTGAATATTGGTCGATTATCGTTGACGTCAGTAACATTGATAATCACAAAAGCAGAACCTGTTCTTGGTGGATAACCACTGTCTACAGCTAAGACACGAAATTCATAGTCACTTCTCGTCTCCCTGTCCAGCACTTTAGTGGCGTAGATTATCCCTGTCGAGTTGTCGATGCCAAATTGTGATCCTGCGTCATTTTGAAGAACATATTGAATCCACGAGTTCAGTCCCGTATCCTTATCAAGGGCTGATACTTGCGTGAGAGCTTCTCCAATAGGATTGTTTTCTCTCATGGTAACTAGGTAGACAGGTTGATCAAATGTGGGTGTATTGTCATTTTCATCCAAAACTATGACATGGAAGGTTTTAGAGGACTGCAGAGGTGGAGTTCCAAAGTCTCGACAAATCACAGTAATGGTGTGTTGACTGACGCTTTCTCTGTCCAATAGTTTTAGTACAATAACTTTGAAACCTTTACTAGACAAAGCCTGAATTCCGAAGTAAGAGGAAGAGATCGTACACGCCACATTGCCATTGTTACCAGTGTCTGAATCTTCCACACTAATGTATGCCACAACCGCATTGAGATTGATAAGTTCAGATATAGGAACAACTCCATTGCTTCCTGAAATCATGTGGAGTTTAATCACAGGGGGGTTATTACTATCATTTCTAACAGCTTCAACTTGAATGTTGACCTTGACCTGGGAATAGTTTGGCATTGTTCCTTTATCTCGTGCCTCTATTACAAAAGAGTATACTTTCTTTTGATTATACTCTAGTTTCTTAAGCAGGGAGATGTCACCAGTTTTGGAGTTGATGGAAAAGATATCACTGAAGGCTTGTTGACTGATATGATACTCCACCTCTCCATTCATACCAATGTCTTTATCAAAGGCGGTCACAGTCAGAATCGTGGTTCCTGGCTGGGTATCCTCACTTACAGTTAAATTGTAAATTGATTCACTAAACACTGGGGGATTGTCATTATCATCTAAAACATTTATGTCAACTTGTAATTTCCCAGTGTTCCTTTCAGTCCCACCATCTTTTGCAAAAATTTGGAAGATATATTTATCAATTTTCTCTCTATCTAGTCGTTCCTGCAACCTTAATTTCACATCAAAGCTTCCATCCACTTTTTTCGTAGTTACAAGTCCAAAAGTTCCATTGGCAGGAAAAATTTCATAGCTCTGGACTCCATTGTTTATCCCTGTGTCCAGATCCACAGCAGAAGGAAGTTGAACAAGATGGCCGACGCTAGATGTTTCCGAAATGTTGATGGTTATTGCAGATTCTGGGAATTGTGGGGCATTGTCGTTGATGTCCTTTATGTGGACATTAACTGTAACAATTAGAAACTCTCCAAAACAGTCATTTGCAGCCACATCAAACGTTAAAACACAATCCAGAAAGTATCTGCATTTCTGAATGTCTTCCCTGTCAATTGTTGTCGATAAAAAAAAGATCACCGGTGACATTATTGATACTAAATACATGTTTATATTCATTATCAGGTTGATGAAACGTATACGTCATTCTGTCAAATACATCTTGAGAAATATTTGCCTTTTGGAAGAGGTTACTTGATTCGGGTATATTCCCGATATAAATCCCCGGTGGTTCCTGTTCTTTGACAGTAAATTCCGTGACATAAACCTCCGCAAAAGATGTACTAAATATGAGTAAAGTGGCAAACTAGATCATTTTATCTACCATCAAAAGAGAGAAACGAAAGTGCGAATGTTTTTCCTGTCACCTACATGAAGAGACAAGTACATTTCGAGCATCTTAGTATATAGATACACATCCTTATATGGAATATACACATCTGTATATAAAGGATAGATACTTATAATTGTATATAGAGGATTAGACATCTAGTATCTTCGTATATAAAGGATACACATTTAGTATATTCCCCAAGTTCGACCCTGGGGTTGAATACGAAAAGGTGATCACTCGGACACGTGGGTGTTTTCCTGCTATTTCCGATTCCTTCCCACATTAATTACCCTTTCGTGCCAATTTCTAAGCCGACGAGAATGAAAATTAACCTTTAGTACATATGAGAGAAAGATTACGATAGTTTTCTCAAAATATTTATTGTCCCAAAATAGTAACTTTGATCAGAGATTGATATTGTGTCATTTTGTATCTTCATGCAACAGCGATTCGCGTATAAAATAAATGCCAATGAAAGAAGTCATTCAATCAATGACTTTATATAAAAGGATGTACATTTATGCTTTGGACAACTTAGAGGATATCTCTAAAAATTGTAATGTAAGCCCATTTCCTCATGAATGCGTTGCAGTTGAAAACAATGCACGTATTAATACAAATACTGGTATAGTATATATGTCCATTTTAACGGCATCCCGTGGGGAGTCGGGTTAGAATAGGTCCTCAGTACCCCTTGCTTGTCGTAAGAGGCGACTAAATTGGGCGGTCCTTCATATGAGACCGTAAACACCGAGGCTCCGTGTCACAGCAGATGTGGCACGATAAAGATCCCTCCCTGCTCAAACGCGGAAAGCGCCGAGCATAGGCCTAATTGTGCAGCCCTCCACAGGCATTGGTGGCGTCTCCACATGAGTGAAATATTCTCGTGAGTCCCTCAATATTCAATCAATCAATCATATTTTAAAGGCTGATAATTCTGACAGAAATGAAAGTAGATTGTAAATATAAAAAATGATATTATTTGCAGTTACAACATATCGCTAGGTATAGACGTACCTTTCTGTGTTTGAAAGGTGCCTGAAAAATCTCAGGAGTTTGTCTATAGGTGACTTTGTAGTGATCTTTCAGTTTCAGTCATTGAAAGGCCTAATTTCGTTCTATTCAAATCATATACAAAACATATTGAATATTTACATCGACTTTAGATAGTAGCAAAGCATAGGTCAATTTACCAGATTATTTATATGTACTTACCAAAATGCGGTGATGAATCTTCCTAACTCGGGATTTAGTGATAATTCAAAGCGGGAGTTTGTAGTGGAGATACTACCAAAAACATCCATTTAAGTAATGTTGCATACATCAGATTTAGGGTCATCAAAGTTCATGTGAAACCAACACAGTTGGATCACTGGATAATTCATAATTACATTCACATGTGATACTTACATGTAACATATAATTGTGTCTATTTTGCAGTGCGCAACAATCAAGAATACAACACGCAAAATTTATTCATAAACAAATCCATGACATTTTCAGTTGGTATGAAAATAGATCCTGACATTTAATAAACGGAAATTATATCCATTTTACATTTCAAAATTTATGGCTGTAATTCAAAATTAAATAATTACGCATATGGACATACATGAAGATTATTTTAATGCAAAACATCAATCGGCCGCTAAAATTCTAAGCATTATTTCCAAGAAAACACACAGAAATTATAATGTAACATCTCTCATCTAAAAACAGAAACAGAGGAAACAATTCGAAATACTTACTTTATAAAAACAAGTCCCATTGGTCACAAGGTTTACAGGAGTGGAGTTTAACCCCTATTGTTCTTCAGAAGAGTTTAAAAAGATTTTCTCCCATTTTAATTCCCATAAAAAATTGTAACACCATATTGTGGCCCCGCCCTAACTCTACAGGATCTCTGAATCTACACAACATGGGTATGCTTCAATATCATTATAACAACCCTGGATCTGGCTGTTCTTCGTTATTTTATTTCCTGTATGCATGCATTACGTAAAATTTGATCCCCGATTTTAACCCAACCCTAACCACAGGGTACGTAATTTGAAAGGAAAAAAATTGAATCCGCAAAACTTAGGAATTTTTGCAAATTCCATTGTGGTGCCGAGAAAGTTTTTCCCTGTTTATATTTCTATGTAAATCTCCAATTGTGTCCTCTCTCAAGGCCCCTGCATGAGCATTGATACGAACAATTTGATATGTGCTGTCTGGAAATATTTGCATTTTAATATCACCAATAATGGCCCTGTTAATTTTGATTTTTAAAAAAGATTTGTTCCCTATATATTGCATGTAGAAATTTAATGCCCTAATGTGGGTTCACCCTACCCTGAGGCCATGATTTGAACAATTTAGAATTTACGCTACACATGTCAGAAAGTTTTCATTAGAAAAACTCACTTAATTAAGCTTTCAGTTTTGGCAAGCTGAAAACTTGAGTGTGCACTACTTTGGGTGCTTGCACATTAATATCGTCAATCATAACCTGCTGTTCCCCCGATTGTGGCCCAACCCTACCCTGCGATCCATGATTTGAACACATTAATTGAAATCTGCACTACTTGATCATATGGAGGCGCTTGCATTTTGATACATGTATAACTAATCATGGCTTTGCTGTTCTCGACAAGAAGACTTTTGAAGATTTCTCGTATATCCTCTTGATAAACTACGATCTCTTATTGACATCCACCCTATGCCGAGACAATGACTTCAACATAATTGAATCTGCTCTACCTGATGGGGTGCAAATTATTGACTAATCATACATGTAGCCGTACTATTTTAAAGAAGACGAATTTCTTTTGTTCCCCTATGTATTCCACGTAAAACTTTGATCCCATGTTGTGACCCCACCCAACCCCAGGGACCAAGATACTACCTAAGGATGCGCACATATTACTAGTAATTTAATAAATCATGGCCTTGCTTTTATTAAGAAGATTTTAAAACATTTTTCCTATACATATTCCCTTGCAAATTTTTTCATCCATTATTGTTGCCCTACCCTCATCATGATTGGAACAAATTTAAATTTACAGTAAGAGAGGATGTTTTTCAAATGGGTTTCGTGAATTTGGTCCAGTAGTTCTTAAAAAATTAAATGGTCCCACTATTTTCACTATTTCTGAATTATCTCCCCATAAAAGGAGTGTGGCTTTTCCTTTGAACCAAATTAAATCCCTTTCATCCATATACATGTATGTTTTGGGGAGCTTTGGTTGAAAATTCCTCATTGGTTCTAGAAAAGAAATCGAAATATTAGAAGTTTACGGACAGACAGGTGGACGCCGGACAAGATGTTATCAGAGGAGATCACTTGAGGCTTCAGCTCCGGTGTGTTAAAAGAAAGGCGAAGATAACGAACAGTGATCAATCTCATAACTCCTATAAGCAATACAAAATAGATAGTTGGGCAAACACGGACCCCTGGACATACCAGAGGTGGGATCAGATGCCTAGGAGGAGTAAACATCCCCTGTCGACCGGTCACACTTGCGGCGAGCCCCCATCCCGACCAGGCATTAATAATATCATTAAACACATTTTTAAAAATCATATATGTTCATGTTTCTGCTCTGCGTTTCATCTAATAAAAGCTGATCAGTAGACCGAGAATCACGTGACTTGCGTAGCCAATAGAAATAGGGCAGACTATTGTCCGGTCAACAGTTCATAAACTGTTGATAGAACAATAGACCACGAATGTGAGAGTTACTTTAACAGATAAAATGCTGGTTCTGTATCGAGTTAGTTTTATATAGGAAAAAAATTACGGTGTATAACAAACATTTTTATGACATCTATGGCGTAAGAAATAAAAAAAATCAATATATACACCCAAGGGTGCATAAGCCGAGTTGCATGGGATACATTGTAAAGTCAGGAATGATGTGACATATTTATAATTGTGAAGAACTAATTTCAGTTTTAAACTTTTCAAGTTACTGTCCAGGAACAATATTTGTCTGAAGTTTTCAATCTATTTTTGGTCCCCTATGACCTTGACCTTTGACCTTTTTTTTAAATTTTAAATCTATTTTCGGTCACTGTGACCTTGACCTTTGACCCATTTTCTCCAAAATCAATAGGGGTCTTCCTTACCTGGTACATAACAATATCTTTAAGTATCATTTGATTCAGATTTAAACTTTCTGAGTTATCATCCGGAAACCAAATATTTCTGAAATTTTGATTCTATTTTCAGTCACTGTGACCTTGACCTTTGACAATTTTACTCCAAAATCAATAGGGGTCTCCCTTACCTGGTACCCAACAATATATCAAAGTTTCATTTGATTAGACTGTAAACTTTTCGAGTTATCATCCGGAAACCAATTGTTGACGCCCAACCGCCCGCCCGCCCGCATCACCAAACCAATAGCCGAGTTCAACTTCGTTGCAACTCGGCTAACAAGCATATTCTTGAAATAGACAGGTGGTCAGGTGATCATTGGTAGCCTACTTAGTAACAAGATCCGGGAGTGTAAATGTAAAGTTCGGATAGGCAATGTTCTTCAATAGCCATCTGGAAATTCGTCTTTTGCCTCTCCTTTAATATGTTGGTAAACTCAATTGCGCAAACTTTCGGGATTGTCCAAGGTATAATTATAAATTCAGGGGGTTCAATTATAACTTTTAATTGCAGAAAATGTATGCAAGATTGTTTGTAACGATATTATTTATGGTTATGGTTATTCATGGTTATTGTATTTGAAATGGGAATGAATGAGTAGTGAGCTGAAAATCTGTCTTTAGTCCTTCTTTAATATACATATAGGTTGAGTAAAGGCTACTCCCCATATGGAGAAGGTGGGAATTTCCATAATTTAGAAATGTTTATGTTTGTTTATTTTACGTCCCCTCACTCATATTGAGACGTCACTTGCTGTAGGTGAAGTACCACAAATTTATACCTATACTTAGCGCTCAGGCCGTAGCAGTAAGGGTTCTTTAGTGTGCCAAGGTATGCCGTGACAATTGACCTCCGTTGGTCATATCCGAAAGACACGCGATTCGGTATTCAGAAATGTTAAACGTATATTATGTCAGAACCTTTATCGCTCATTCTTTACTGCCTCTACCTAGAACAAGCGACCCCTGACATCGTATAATTCTGGCTGTGTTAGAACACCGCGTTCTTAGAACAAGCGACCCCTGACATCGTATAAGTCTGGCTGTGTTAGAACACGGGGTTCTTCTGGCTGTATTAGAACACGGGGCTCTAAAGGGTGTCCAGAGTTAAGATCTCAAGGAAATTTATTTATGCAATAACAAACGCGTAATTTCATTTTATTGTTTACGCACTTCCGTCATTAGAGATTTGAATGAGATGACTCTGGACAGAAAAAATTATTAAAAATATACAACGGATAGACAGCTGTTATTAGAGGATTTTGATTATTAAAGAAGAATTACTGGGAGTGAATGGGACCCTGAAACTGGCTGGTAAGCAGTGTAAATAACTTTTAATCGACAAATGTCTCTCAAAGGAAAGGGGTAGATTGAGTTACAAGCCTTGTTATATATTATGAATCAGTGGGATAAGACATTTTTTAAAACATGGATAAATTAGTGTTCTGTGATAATGACAGGTGTATTTAAGCTTCCTGGGACATGAAAAAATGTATAAAGAGACACCATAGATCAGAGAGAAATATTTATTCGTGGTTCGAATTTCCTCCATTGTTTACATATAGGTTATAGTGCAATATCCTTGACCCAGGCGCCTATGGTATTTTTATAAGTGGATTAATAGCGGGTTCAGAATTTCCGGAAAATCATATATTTTTGGGGTCGGGGCGAAAATATTGGGTCGGTGGGGTGACTGTAAACACATACACATTTTTTTTTAACTTTTGCCTTGGCGCTAGTACAATAAAGAAATCTGAGACCGACCGGTTATTAAAGCCCCGAACACCGCACATTGGTCAATTGTTGAAGAAAATATCATGCTATGCACATTTCCATTTCAAAAGTATCAATATAGCATGAGAGCATTGCATGTGTTTTAATATCAATGTGAATGTTATATCCAAATTAAAACGTTTGCCTTACATATGATAACCTTATCAGAACAAATCAAAGTATCGTTGGTTCATTAGAATTGTACAAATGTATTCTTGTATTTCAACTAAAGATATTATTAATGGACCATATACACATGTAGCTCCGTAAAACCTTACAACTGTGAAATTAAGGAATCATTCATGTAACAGTATAAGGAGGATCGTATCATGAATTGACAGTTGGCAAAATCATGAAATGATAGAAAAAACAGTTGAAAATGTATCAATTGAGACAACGATGAAATTGAGCTTTCTGAAGTGTCAAAAACTCACGTGATGGGATTCTAATTGTTTAATTAATGTACTTTAATGCACAGGAGCTACATAGTCATACACAAGCAATTTGTGTACAGTTAAATTTCTTTGACTAACATTAATATTAACTACAAATACATGAAGTCCACAAGGACAGTCAAATAAATCCATTACAGCTTTAAACACATGCACATGTAATCATCCACGCTATGTCAGTTTCACAAACACAAGAACAAACTATATATGGCATTGCTGTAATTCACTTTGAAATAGGCGGTATTTTGCTTTTTATTGACAAAGGTAACTTTGGTAGCTTGTCCACGTTAGCTTTAACCGGCGGTAGTTTCACTTTTGTTTTTGATCTGAGGGCTGTCTTTGGGCGGCGCTTTCGTTTAGCCTCATTGTCACTTTCGTCACTGCTACTAATGCTAGACATGGACGACGCCGATGACAGGCGACGCCTTTTGTGTCCTTTTGATTTCATACCAGGAAGTTTCCCTCTCTTTATCGCTATTGCTAACCCTGCAATCAAGGCCACCCCAATAATGCCTCCTACTACTGCTCCGGCTATTATAGCAACGTTTTTCCAGGGAGTACTGGTTGTTTCTCTCTCTACAATTAAAGAAAGCAAAATCAAAAATCGCACTAAGACTGAAATACACTAAACATACCAGAAAAGTAAGCGTCTTTTGAAAGTTAAACATTACGTTACACAGTAAATAATGTTAAAGTAAAAATGACACGATAAGAATTACCCCCACCGAAGTACTAACACATGTACAAAAGCCCAAAATCTGATTTTGCCTTTGTAGTTAGTTTGAAGTTTCTACCTTTTAACAAATAATAAGCGCTGAGCATAGGCCTAAATTTTGCAGTCCTTCGTCGGCAATGGTGATTTCTCCACATGAGTGAAAAATGCTCGAGTGGGATGTTAAACAATATGAAATCAATCAATCAAACAAGTAATATTACCTGTGGTGATGTAGTACTTAATTCTGAATCCCTTGAACTCGGCATTCGAATCGGTAGTGAAGGCCACTAGTACATAGGCCCCAGTGTACTGAGTGATAGTGGGTTTCTGCACACCACAGAAAGAACCAAGCACGGGGTATGTTGTGCAGGGACCTGTCAAATATAAAGACGTTTAGCTATACACGAGCAGGGGAGAACTGAAGAGAATTCAACAATCATTGTATTGAATATGGATAAAGTAAAACATTTTTCAATGGTTATGATGTACAATAAGTCGTTTTATCAGAGACACATTTAATGGAAACAAGGCGTGTATTGGGAATCCGGTACTGGGGGTACATAATCACCTTTACGTTTTGTGAGTTGATTTTGATTGATCAGCCTCTAAATCTATATGATGGAATCAAATACTATATTAACCTTTCAAACACGTCTTATACAACGAAACACATTATCGCATACTAGAATCACCCAAGGCCTCCGCCGAGACCAATGGTATGATGTGCGAGTATTGATAACCATGTTAAGGGTAGTGTACTCCCAATAACTTTTAATTAACTAACAAAGTATTAAGATCACGTGCATCCCAGGATGACCTTGGTAAATATATTAGTCGTTTGTCAAGTCCCGAGTAAGTTTTCTGTTCGAAATCCGTGTAAACAATGGAATTCGTTTACAATAGATCGTTTTATTTCAAACCCTGTCTGGTTATTTTTAGGTCACCTGAATTCATTCAGGTGACCTATTGCTATCTGTTTTTGTCCGTCGTCGTGCGTCGTGCGACGTGCGTCGTGCGTTAACATTTGAACATTTTCAGCTTCTTCTCTGAAACCCCTGAACCAATTTCAACCAATTTTGGCATATAGCATCTGTGGGTAGAGGGGAACAAAAATTGTGAAATTTGTGGTCCCTGCCCCCCTGGGGCCAGAGGGGTGGGGCAAAAACCATCAAAATGAGTGTAATTTTAAAAAATCAGGGGTTCTTGTGTTAGGGTGGGACTCTATTGGTCATATAGTGAAAGTGTAGAAATTCTTTGAAAATCTTCTTCTCTGTCTCTGGGTATTAAGTAGACAAACTAATAGCATGGTAATGATGAGCAAGGATGCCTCTTTATACCCCCCGCAACAAGTTGTGGGGGGTATACTGGAATCGGGTTGTCCGTCTGTCCGTCCGTCCGTCTGTAGACGCAATGGTTTCCGGGCTCTAAAGCATTATTCTTTCCACCTACCGCCACCATATCATATACATGGACTACCCATGGGATGAAGATGTTCCCTATCGATTTTGGGGTCAAAAGGTCAAAGGTCAAGCACACTGGACATCGAAGTAGCAATATGGTTTCCGGGCTCTAAAGTGTTCTCCTTTCCACCCACAGTCACCATATCATACATATGGACTACCCATGGGATGAAGATGTTCCCTATCGATTTTGGGGTCAAAAGGTCAAAGGTCAAGCGCACTGGACATTGAAGTAGCAATATGGTTTCCGGGCTCTAAAGCGTTATCCTTTCCACCTACAGTCACCATATCAAACATATGGACTACCCATGGGATGAAGATGTTCCCTATCGATTTTGGGGTCAAAAGGTCAAAGGTCAAGCGCACTGGACATTGAAGTAGCAATATGGTTTCCGGGCTCTAAAGCGTTATCCTTTCCACCTACAGTCACCATATCATATATATGGACTACCCATGGGATGAAGATGTTCCCTATCGATTTTGGGGTCATGCGCACTGGACATCGAAGTAACAACACTCAGAAAAGAGGTAGTTTATACCTATTACCAACACCCTTTGGGAGATTGGGGTAAGCGGGGGGTATTCTTAGTGAGCATTGCTCACAGTACCTCTTGTTAAAAATTGTGAAATTCATGGCCCCTGGATCAGGGGTTCTGGTGCTAGGGTGGGGCTCTATAAGTCATAAAGTGAAAATGCATTATTTCTTTGAAAATCTTCTTCTCTGTCCTTGGGTATTAAGTAGACAAACCAATAGCATGGTTATGATGAACAAGGATGCCTCTTTCAAAATTGTGAAATTCATGGCCCCTGGGTCAGGTGTTCTGGTATTAGGGTGGGGCCCTATTGATCATATAGTGAAAATGCATTTTATTTCTTTGAAAATCTTCTCCTCTGCTGCTGGGTATTAAGTAGACAAACTAATAGTATGATAATGATGATCAAGGATGCTTCTTTCAAAACTGAAATTTATGGCCCCTGGGTCAGGGGTTCTGGTGCAAAGGCGGGGCTGACCACATAGCTATTCAATGTTTCTTCCATCCAAAAGTAAAATTCTTATATTTAAACACAAACCTAATTCAAACATTGGAAGGTTGTTACATGATACTCAGGTGACCTATAAGGCCCCTGGGCCTCTTGTTTGGAGATGTATGCCCTTGCAGGAATATGTAATTATGGCCTGTTTTATTTGTAAAACCCACCTTATTTGATTGCAGGCAGCTCTATTCGATATTTCATTATGTGTTGTAGGGGGTCAGATTGCATAATAAAACCCATGTGATACATATGTTCTTGTATTTTTGTTTTCGACTTATTCTGATCCCCACTAGGTTATTCTCTTATATAACTTCGTCATTTTCAAAATAAATGACTTTTTTTCAATCCACATCACTGTCCTGTTTTCACTGCCTTTATCAAGTAACAAGCAAAGGCTACTTGGCAAGTAATATTATTAACTAAGGAACATAAAAAGAATATCACAAATTCAGCTGGTGATATTTCTACGTTGGTGAAAAATAGGACGTAGAATAACAAAAAAACAAATCATTTGTCCGGTTTCGACTAGTCTCATAACGGTCATCAAACAGGGATCAAACATTTGCGAGATCTGGTTTTGTTAATATTTTACAAAGGAAATATCTATTTGGAATTTGTCTTGTGAATGATCACACTGGGTGTCAACCTGATTTTATCGTCAGGAAAAATGGCTGGGAGGCACAGACTTTTTCCAGTTTATCAGCAAAGTTATCTTACTTTCGAAATGTTTCACGAGACAGTCGATATATCGACGGTTCTTCAATAATGGAAGTCTTTTATAGCTATCTGCGAAGTTATTCGGAATTGAACATTCGGAACTAAAGAAACATTCGGAACTAAAGAATCATCCGGACTTGTATATATTACCTCTGTATACTGTTACTTTGTCGTATGAACAGTATGGATCCGCCTCTATTCTTGAATCCTCTACTTCAAGCCTGATATAGCCAGAACCCGTAGGGTTATGAATCAACCAGTAAGTTGTTATTGAACTGAAAAATCAATAAACAAGTTGTTTTTGTGCCGCAAAATAAATCCGTACGTAATTTCTAAGCTGGATGCAACCGATAATTGTTAATGGGCTAAATTCAACCAATAAGATGTTATCGATCTTTTAAAAAATTCAACCATTAGCTTAACTTATTTTTTAGTTGAAAAAGCAACAATCCAATAAATTGCAATTGAACTGAAAATTCAACCAATGAATCATTGCTGAACAGAAAAATCAACCAAAAAGTTGTCAATGAGCTTGAAAAAATTCAAACGGAATATCGGAACTATAAAATTTAGGAACTCTTCAGGAAAAGAAGTTACAAACACAATGCATCACTTTATGGTTTGAGAATTCATCCCTGATACAAAAAATATCTGCCTAATTCAATAATCATTTTTCGAGTGTTGTAAGCGAGTACCGGGGTATCAAAAACATGAGTTATTAGATTAAATGTGTGATGTTTTGTAGGGGAAGACAACATACACACGCATTCATAGTACCGGGTATTTCGTCTACAGTGGATATTTACTCAGTTTGTTTTATTTTCTCGAGTCATTATAGCAGCAGACTATTATGCAACGATAACATAATAATCACATTTATGCATCAATCTCCTGAGATTCGGCTAGTCTGGATATTTGGACTGACGGCTTCACCGAATCTCGGAACAATCTTTTATAATTCATGTCTGGAAATTTACATTCAACTCCGGCCAGTTCTAGCAATTAATGTGCAACTAGGTGACACTGCTGTTCGCTTCAAATAAGTTAATTAACTATTAAACTATGTATCAATATTTATGCAACATGGTACATGTACAGTTTATAAATTCCATAATAAAAACCATCACTAAATTTTCCGTTCAAATCACAGGCAATTGCATCGCTTGGGGTCGAATTTACTATTAAAGAGTAAATTCGACCCCAAGCGATGCAATTGCCTGTGGTTCAAATGCTGCCTTCTATGGCGCAATATTTTATATCCTGAAATTGAAGAGTTGCTATAGTCTGTTTTACTAAATTACTGATATATAAGCATCTCCACATACCTACTGTATATCGCTAATTTCCATTATTTTGGGGTTTGGACAGAACAACTTTTTGCTTGTCAAGAATTTTCAGACATTTTTTCTCCGTCTGCCCCATCCAATCCCATTTTCAAAAACAATGCTTCAGCTGTTTGTGCCTGAATTCACTATCCTCGTATCTGGTAGTTACTTATTGAAAAGTTACCCAAGCTAACGCAGAAAATGAGATCCTGTTGGGCATACTAAACATTAAAACCATAACGGAATCGTAGACAAAATATTGGTTCCAATATTCCATATTCAAATTGTATATTTTTGCAAGAACATTAAACGCTGATGCATACATAATACACACGATGCAGTTTCCGGTTTCAAAAGCAATAGCTGTTTACCTGTTGTACTTGTCCGGATAATTTGGTGATTCTAGGTACTCTGCGGTAGTGTTGGCAACTAGATTAGTGACTCCCGCTGGGGGTATACAGGCAGGTGACGCTAAACAGAAATAAGATTTTTTTATTATAAAAAGATTAAGAAATAGTTAAAATGCCCGGATATTTGTAACAATCTTAAAACTGAACGAAGGTGTAAGCACGGGAAATTGAATTTGAGTTGGTGATTTTTAAGGATTTGCGCATGACTTTTTCAAACAATAATCACTGAAAATGAGACTAACATTCATCTGTTGTTGTTTTAAAATGTTACATGCACATTATTATGTTGACAACGTTATGTGGGCGCTGGATCTGGGGGAGGTGGTAAGCCCCCTCTACTTTTTCACAAAACGTTCATTAATCAACGACTTATCCACCTGCCCTACACTTCTTTAATGAACGACTTTCGTTAGCATTCCAGTCCACAAAATGTTTACATCAATCGAAGTTCTTCGGAATTGCTTCAGATGCATACATGAATAAATCTATGCAGGTATATCAAGTAGATATACACCCTTTTGGTGGATCTACACGGGTGGGGAATTCTAAGTATTATTGGTACATAATTTATAATAATGACCACTAATGAGATTAACTAGATGTCCCTGTTTACGGGGCAAATCCTAGATTTGTTTTCCTTTAGTAGTAAACAGACCGTTATCGAGTTGTTCATTGCTGCATCATTTAAGTGATAGTGTTCATGACATGCAATGCTTTCTTTTTTAATATTTGTCATGTGTATAATATTTCATCCTTGACTTACAATACTCTGAGAGAGTTGTGTACTCTAGATGAAATCCTCTCTGGCCAACCGACCCGTCCGACCGGAACTGAATGTACAGCTTGTTGCTGGTCGAGTTGACGCTGCTGGAAATCTCGCCGCAGTATGTAGCGATGACGGCTGCTTCAGCGTTGTCGCCTGTATTCATAAATTTTGAAACCATTAAATTATACTCGAGGAAGCTTCAGAAGATGTATTTTAGATAAAATTTATATTCACTCGGTTTGATAGGTTTAGGAGTAAATTATTCAACATTGAGTATGAATTTGATGTAGCTTATCATATTGTATATACATATAATTTTACCGTCGTGTATGCGCACGTAGTCTCCCACACAACCCTCACTATCCTCCAAATAGGAGTCTATGACCTTCAGCTGGACAAGGCTATCCTCCGAACCCGCGATCAACCAAGAACAAAACAGGTTCCTAAAATATTTATTTCCTACATTAATTTTAGGTTTGACGTAAAACCCAAGTTGGATTCTATATCTTCAGGGAGAATAATATGTGATGATATCTGTAGGTTAATACTCACGTGGAATAGAAGACGGGGTAGTTGGGGGACTGTATATACTGTGTGTTGTTGGTGGCGGTAAGTTGGATGGTACCACTGCTGCACACGTCGTTAGGGGGCTGTGTGGTGGTGGTCGTCGGAGCTTGTGTGGTGGTAACGGCTGTTAAAGATAGAAAACATAGGGCCTTGAAAATTTGACTTGCATTTAAAATTCCGATTCAAATACTTTTTTCAGGTTTTGTTTCAAATGAAATACTCTCCAGTTCAACTTACTGGGAGCTACTTCTTTAAAACTGAGAACAAATCCATGTCTGCTGTAGCCACTAGCTATGGACCTAAACCTGATGTAAGCAGAAGAACCGCTGGTTGTAAATGTCATACTGCTTCTGCTAGGAAATGTGCTTCTGCTGTCACAGAAAAAACCCTGGGTCAGCGAGGGATCAGTCCTACTGCTCCCTAAAACAAACACCAAGTACACACTTGTATTTTTTTTATCTGAAGACAGTTATATGATTTACTTACATAATGTTAAAAGTCGTTACTATGTACATATATACCATCAAATATCTCTAGCGTGTCCGAAAAGCATTCTTCACCGCTGACCATATCGGAGAACAAAATCTCCATTTCCACCTTTCCACTTGAATTGATCTGCCATCGACATAATGTATTTCTGTTTTTAAAAAAGCATGCATGTATGTAATACACCACGTCAAGAATTATGTTTTTTTATTTTATAATAAGGTTATCTGAATTTGAAATGAGCAAGATAAATGTATACTGACTCGTCGTAGGAATCTGGCCACTGTTTGTTGGTAAGGTACTGGACGGTAGAGGTCGCTGTTAAAGTTACTTCCGCAGAACATCCGTTCTGGTCTACAATAAATCTTTACTTAATTATATTCTAAAACGATTATGGTTTATCTATTGCATTGCATTTAACATGTACCAAGATTAAAGAAATAGGAAACAAACGATCTGTTTTTGCAATCATTGTGAAGATTACCGATATAAGTAAGTAACCCACTGTTTTTCCTACGAAGTATGATTATAGAAATATGAATTAGCCCCTGTGCCTATGAATTACCTCATTGTGAAGATTACAGAAATAAGTAACAACCCCTTTGAAATATCTCATCGTTAAGATTACAGAAGTAACTAACTAATGTTTTTATATGAATTATCGCATTGTGAAGATTACAGAAATTAACTAACCCTCTGGGGGGGGGGGGGTCCCCTTTTTTATGAATTGTCTCATTTTGAAGATTACAGAGAAAAGTAACTAACCCTCCGTTTTTCCTATGAAGTATCTCATTGTAAAACCGGCCTGCTGTATGCTGGAGTCACTTTTGAGACGGAGAATTGCATCTGGCCCAGTCGACACAAACAGTTTACCTTGGCGGGCTGTGCTACATACAGTGGTTACTGTAACGCTGGTACTGGAACCTGTCAGCACGAAAAGTACCGCGATATTATATGCAAATTATTCGCATGTCACAGACTTGCAGATCTTGGTATACGATATTTCGTTTGTAAAATGCTCTACCTTCACATTCCCATATATTAAATGATTAGATACGCAAGAGCTTGGTCTGCTTATGGTCAGTTTTTAAATCAAGATAGGCTACTGACAAACAAGTTGATGTTACAGGGGTTCCAACAGTCTCGTTTAAAATCAGCATTTCGCAAATTCTATGGTCGTTATAACGATATAGTGTGCCAATACAACTTATCATTGGGTCAAATGCTGTCTGACGTGTTTCATACCGATTATTAGGCCGTTCTTGGCGCACTGATTTTGACTACGGATAACTCCGTTTACCTGATCAAGATACGGGGCTCACGGCGGGTGTGACCGGTCGACAGGGGATACTTACTCCTCCTAGGCACCTGATCTTACCTCTGGTATATACAGGAGTCAATGTTTGTCCAACTCTCTATTTTGTAAATGCTTATAGGAATTATGAAATTTATCACTGGTCGTTATCTTCGCCTTTCATCCATAATACTAAAACAGTTCATTATTGAGTACAAAAAGAAACAAAAACTGGGATTTTTCTGATTGCATAGTTCTCGACATGGTTGTTGTATGCTTGTTCTCTCTGCTTTTTTATTCCACTGTTTTTCGCTTTCATTCTGTAGTCCGTCTCTGTGGAGAATCATCTTCGCTAGCCAAGGGTGACGTTTCACGGTGTTTCTCTGTGAAAAGAGAAACACCGTGAAGCGTCACCCTTGGCTAGCGAAGATGACGGAGAGTACCAACAGAAACTAAACACCAGCTATATGTATATCGGTACCAACAGAATATACACACCAGCTATATATATACCGGTACCAACAGAAACTACACACCAGCTATATGTATACCGGTACCAACAGAAACTACACACCAGCTATATGTATACCGGTACCAACAGAAACTACACACCAGCTATATGTATACCGGTACCAACAGAAACTACACACCAGCTATATATATATACCGGTACCAATAGGAACAACACATCAGCTACATGTATACCGGTACCAATAGGAACAACACATCAGCTACATGTATACCGGTGCCAAGACATTTCGGTACATTTGACTATTTTTGTCTTAAAATATTTATGTTTTATGGTATATTAATTGACGTCAACTGTTGATTTTTAAGGGGGTGTATCTCAGTAGACTTGTGTTCTTTTTCTGTGGTTTCTGTAATTATTCATTTACTTTTAAATATTTCAGACGTAAAGTGTAAATGGCAGATATACACGGAGAAAGTGTCATGATCCGAATAGGCACACACATTTTTCAAACTTCACAAAATTTGGGACACAAAACTGACAGGTGAGATGAAAGGACCGCCAAGCATTTAATTCCTCACGTCACAGCGTAATTTAGATATTTCAATACCCATTTAAATAATTACTATTGAAATACTCCACAAATCAGAGGCTATATTATATCCCAGCACAATCTATATTCAGTTGGTGTTGGCTAAATCTCCACTCTGAGTACGTTTTTATCAAAACATTTACAGTAGATATGTGAATTTGAAAGGGAAAAAATAATAATAATAAAATAAAACATTCACCTCTCTCTCTCTCTCTCTCTCTCTCTCTCTCTCTCTCATCAACAATAATATTTAAATTCCACAGCAAGTTCTAAATATATACATTACATAAACCAACCATCAAAGAACTGGAGGTAGTCGTAAACACATTCAGACCCTTCCCCGTCCTCTATAATATACTCTCGTACGTCTACGACAACTCGATTCCCATTTCCGGCAGATATACGCCACTGGCAATCCATGTTCCTGTAGAGGATAAAATAGCTTAATAAAATGAAATACGGAGATGGTAGAATATCAAATGAATAAAATCAATACTGTTAATGTTACATGTAAAATTAACAACCAATAACTACATGTAGAATAAACTGCTGAGTACTTTATAGAAATCTCATTCAGCACCTTATTGTTTGAGAGTACTTTTAATTCAACATATTTATGACAAAATTAATATGCGATACTTACGGATAATACGACACTCTCCATCCTGGAGAACTTAAGGTCTGGAGGGACCGACTGGCCACAGGAAGAGTCTCGGAATTAATCAAATTACTTTCGCTGCATGACTGACTCTTCGCTGTGAATTTAAGATTACATAGTTTTGTATGTATCTGCCGTCAATCACTCTTTAGCACTTGATAACAAGTTTTGTATATATTAACAAATCCGTTCAATAGAACAGTGAGAGCAAATGGTGTAATTGACATATAGAAGAGGGTCAATGAGAGCCGTTCACAATACATACAATGATACCGATTAAACAATGCAATGTGCATTGGATGAACAACACTAGAATAGTACAACAATAAGCAAACCTTCAGAATTAAACAATCATTCAGGGCTTCTCTGGATGTAGCAAAAATAAAACGTGATAATCTGAGTCTACTGTGCCGATTTGGCTCTTCCTATGGTATGTGTCTGTGGTGGGAGCTCCTTTCTAAAGACCTTTTTTTTGTGTTTTCATACAAGAAATTCCACCATGTGATATTGAATTATTCTCGTCTGCTGGAGCAGATGATGTACTAGTACTATAAAGCCTATTTTGCTTGATCAAATATTCATTGCATCAAATGCTTTTGAAATCAAACAATCAATGATATACTCCATGCATGAGGTTCAGGATTGATGTGCATAGTTTCATGATAATGTCATCATGAAACTTGAGAGAATTACGATCTATACAGTACCCGTTTCTGGTATGACAAACGATGTTTTCACAGGTCAACTACTAGACTGTACAGTAATCATCAAAACATACAATGGCGTACATAAATGAAGAGACACTATTGGGTAGTAATATGGCTTCAAGAATTAAATGAAATTGATTCGATATTTTCACCGAGAATGTAGCTTAGACGTCAGTTGTTTTTCTTACTGTCGATGGTGACATTAGTTCCACGAAAACCAAAACAAGAGAATTAAGGGTGGTCGTGAGGAAATCCGATTATATTATCGATACAATTTGTATATATCTTACAAATAAAGAACTCACCAATGTTAAACAAACTGCAAAGAAGACAACAAACTATGACCCAGGACATCTCCATGTTTGATGGAATATCATAGATGACTGCTTACGATTCCATTGAAATTATATTGGCATGTTGTGTTTTTCCCAAACACAGATCTGTTGTCGAGAGAGCCGGTGCTAATCTTTGAGAAATTTAAATGGCGCAGTCGGGCATTTGTCGATTCCCGTATTGTTACTGAGGACTGGGGCGTTTATAATGCGGTTTTGTACGTTAAATCATTGACTGCTATGCCCTTTAAATTGTTTTGGAATATCATCACGGTCCCGTAACTTTTAAGAAAGCTTATTGTTCCTGTTGAAAGTTTGCAATAATTGGTTAGATCATGATGCTAGTGAAATTACAAAGTAACCCCCACCCCTCCCCAATGTGATTACATATTATTTTGATGCTGCGGCAGTAGTGCTCCGCGTCATATGAAATTCATATTTTCTTGATGATCATTTATCAAATTACATTGCATATGTTCTAGAAAAAATGAAAGTTATATCTAAGCAAGTTGGGACAGTTTGCACTATTTACCGCAGATAATATAGGGTAAACTGCTCCAGCTGACTTTGTATCGTATATAATGAGTAGAAACACACAAACAATATGGCAAATCTTTTAATGATAATGGCTTTCTGCTATAGTTATCGCTTTTTGGACTGGAAGTGCTGAATAGTTTTACACATGAACTTTAAAATTTCTTAAGTTTTAAACTATTTTTTTTTTTAATCTACTGTAATTAAAATCGTTATTTCATAAATTTTGAATTAAAGGGTTCATTTTTAAAATTATCAAGATAGAAAGCTGCAAGTGAAATTGTACGAGAAGCTCAGTTAGTGTTTTTTTTTTAAAAATATTCACTTAGTGTAAGCAAACTCTCCTCCCAATAAAAATCATTTACTTACCAGATAGTACTGAATTCATTCCTGGTATTGATTTTAGAAGCTTATATTTTCTATGCAATATAAAAGGAAAGCATTCTGAAAGAAAATATTGTATTATTTTCTTTTTTAAAAGTTCACTGCAAAATATAATCTGTTTCAATTATTGCATGTAGTGCAAATTGCAATATACTTAAGAATTTTATCATTTTGAAATTTAATGAACAGGATTTTATCAGTGTAAATAAACACAGTAGAACTTACACGACCGACGTGAAGTTAAACAGTTAAGCGCTATTTACTTTAGAAATGCTGAACGAAATGCTGTATCCTTGTAGGACAGGACTTCCGTTACCCCCCCCCCCCCCCCCCCACACACACACACACACACACACCCCACCCCCACCCCTCCTTCTAAATTTGAATGTTTAATTTCTTGGGTATTTCGGGTGTATTTTTAATAAAATATGTAACTTCAGAGTTTTTATTTGAATGAAATACACAAATCTCGCTTTGTCTCATCACTGATCATACATGTACTAAATGAATACTTTGACGAAGCACCTGTGGTCGTATTTCGGACGTCCTGGGAATGACACTCAACACGTTTGGTTCTGGTTCTGTTGATATATTTATTCTTGCTACGGAAATATTGCTTCGCGTCATACTAATGCATTTAACTTCTCTTGATAATTTTTCGTCAAATTACGTAATTTTTTAAAAATAAAATAAATCATGAGGAATGAAAGTAATTACTACTCCTTTTATAAGATATTAAGGTGAACTGGGACAGCTTACACTTTTATAAGATATTAAGGTGAACTGGGACAGTTTACACTTTTTCACCATGGCTTATAAAACATAAACTATCCCAAATTACTGTATATTCTAAAACAAAATAAAACTTAAAGCAAAGAGTAGAAATTAATTTCATTCCATAAATGAACCGATCAAATCGTGTTTTACAAGGAAGATTAAATCCTTCCTGTATAACTAATTATATATATAGGCTTCTGCACGAGACTGTCTAACAAACTAATAATCATTCCAATTTTAAGTTTCGGATTAAACACGTTTATTAATTCATGTGTAAAATTCGAAAAAATTTGAACACTTCAACTTGCACCTTATTTGAATACAAATGATCATAATACAAAACCATTTTATAATTATCATACATTAAATTAGGAGTATTGTTTGAGTCGACCATGACTTCCTATGTTATTTCGATGTGCTTTCATATTGATTATACCCAATCACACCCTATCATTAAATGAGAAAAATTCATAAATTCTAGTTCTTAATCAAGAAAATGTTTTTAAAATAAGCAGTGAATGTTGATATTAACTACTACAATAACAGATTGGATGAGAGCTGGGCACGTCCACAGATAGCTGGTAAATACTGAAGTGCCCGCTGTATTACCCTACACAACCCAGTCCGTATTTCAGCACAACATGTGTTCCGTGTCGAATATTATTATATAGTTTTAAAAAATTTAAACGCTTATAAAAACATTTACACATGAATTTAAAAAGTAGGTGTTTAATATTTAACAGTAACCGTGTAGCTTAGGATAATTGGACGTGTAATTCGTTGACAATGTGACCGATGTATTCAATTCTATAGTGTGAAACATCTACTTTTACTGATGTAGTAAAGGGGGTGAGTTTGATTCAGATGTAAAGGCTCATTGGAGACGTCAAACCTGTTATATTCAGATTAGGTAAGAAATCCAAAGTTATACTGATACATTTTGCGAATCCATCAAACTACCGGTATATTTGAAGGTGTGATATTTTTAATATTCAAAGAATTTTTTCATATTCGTAGCCATTGGTATAGTCTTGGAGCCACTCCATGGTTAATACTAGTTCTCGTCTCAGAATTTTGGAAAATACACTAAAGTTTGTTTCGGCTTACAATCCCCTTTTAAGAAAAACCATTCGAAAAGACTATCAAATCATATATTTTCAAAGGATTACGTGGTCTAGCGTTAACGAATTATAACCATAAAATTCGCGAGAGTTTTACGTCTTCGAAATTTCATGTCCGCGACGAAAGCTAATCCTTTTGATTTTAGCAAAAAGTGTGTATGGGAATGATGTTTTAGTCACTTAAAATACAGCGATAGTTTACACTTGTTATAGGGGTAATTCTTATACTGAGCTTTTCCAAAAACGCCTTCAGTAGTATGTTGTCCGGAAAGAAAGACTTGATTTACTGAATACTGAAAATGTAGAGAATTCAGGGGAAAAAAATGTAGTAGGTTGTACGAATTTGTGGCCACCGATTATAATGAGTTCAACAAGACACCAACACCAGGAAAGACACGTAATAGTAATGAATGATTCTTATTACACAGCTGAACGAGAGGCGAAACTTGCAGAGTACTCGATCGACAAGCCGCATTTTTCTTCTGCAACTGGACAAAAAAATTAAAATGAAAATTCAGTTTAAAGCTTCATATTCGCTATAGAAGATAGAGATTGAGGATGTAAACACCAAGGACGTCCTCAATGTTAAGTGATAAGATTGACAAACGTAAGAAGTTTCCATTTATATACAGGATATATTCGTATTTCCGGTAAGGTTAGTTAATTCTACGATAGTCCATAGTTCTCTCAAATTACTATCTTGCTTGTAAAAAACGGGGACAGTGGTTTAAATTTCTAGATCGGACAAAGTCTCGTTTATAATCCGTCTAAATTTTTCAAAGCTTAAAGCTATCAAACACGTGACACGTTTTCATGATTAATTTGAATCCATCAATTGTGAATAGAATGCACTCTCAACTGATTCGATACGCAAGAGCTTGTTCTGCGCATAGACAGTTTTTAAATCGAGGCAAGCTACTGACAAACAAGTTGATAGTACAGGGGTTTCAACAGTCTCGATTGAAGTCAGCATTTCGCAAAGTCTATGGTCGTTAAAATGATCTAGTTCGTCAATACAACCTATCATTGAGTCAAATGCTGTCTGACATGTTTCATACCGATTGTTAGGCCGTTCTCGGCACACTGATTTTGACTACGGATAACTCCGTTTACCTGATCAGGATATGGAGCTCGCGGTGGGTGTGACCGGTCGACGGGGGATGCTTACTTGTCCTAGGCACCTGATCTCACCTCTGGTGTGTCCAGGGGTCCGTGTTTGTCCAACTATCTATTTTGTATTGCTTATAGGAGTTATGGGATTGATCACTGTTCGTTATCTTCGCCTTTCACTGAAACTGTTGGCCATGAGAATGGCATGCACAACGAATTATTTAGTTACAGTATGTAGCTCGACTACCAAGAATACCAAGCCTTCAAACCATTACATTCTTTGTTGTGATGACCAGTGTCAAATAACACTTTTTGTGGCAAACCTGTGTAACGTATTTTGCCTACTTCAATTGATTTACAGAAGAACAGACGCGTATCACTCCAAAGTTTCGTTTGTTGTTTTACGCCCGGTGTCCGTGGCCGAGTGGTTAGAGCATCACGCTCAAAATCACGGCCTCTCACCTCTGCTCGGAGCGGGACCGAATCCCGCTCGCGCCGGTAAGTGAGAAAAGTTCCCCAGTTTACTTTCGGAAGGTCGGTAGTCTCTTCCCAGGTACATTGTATCGGAGTTCTCTCTTCCACCAATAAAAACTGGGCGTCACCATATAATTGAAAAATTGTTGAGTGTGGCGAAAAACAGCAAAACAACAACGTCCTATTCGAGACTATCTGTACTCATATCGAGAGATCACGGGCTGTAAATGACGTCACTAATGTGAGCCAATGCATGGCGCTAAGAGTATTTGTCACTTCTAGATGACAAGCGTTTGGAAAAGAAGCAAACAAACTGAATCGAAACCACACTCTCCCGGTCACAAATCGAATCCTCTATCACTGAACCGCCGCGACACACCTCAGAGTCAAGTTCTCTTTATAGAGTTTGTATATCATTGTTTGTAATCAGTGGTGTATCATTGTTTATAATCAGTGATGTATCATTGTTTGTAATCAGTGGTGTATCATTGTTTATAATCAGTGATGTATTATTGTTTATAATCAGTGATGTATCATTGTTTGTAATCAGTGGTGTATCATTGTTTGTAATCAGTGGTGTATCATTGTTTGTATATCATTGTTTGTATATCATTGTTCGTAATCAGTGATGTATCATTGTTTGTAATCAGTGATGTATCATTGTTTGTAATCAGTGGTGTATCATTGTTTGTATATCATTGTTTGTATATCATTGTTCGTAATCAGTGGTGTATCATTGTTTGTATATCATTGTTTATAATCAGTGGTATATCATTCTTTGTAATCAGTGATGTATCATTGTTTGTAATCAGTGGTGTATCATTGTTTGTAATCAGTGATGTATCATTGCTTGTAATCAGTGGTGTATCATTGCTTGTAATCAGTGGTGTATCATTGTTTGTATATCATTGTTTGTATATCATTGTTCGTAATCAGTGGTGTATCATTGCTTGTAATCAGTGGTGTATCATTGTTTGTATAACAATGTTTGTATATCATTGCTTGTAATCAGTGGTGTATCATTGTTTGTATATCATTGTTTGTATATCATTGTTCGTAACCAGTGGTGTATCATTGCTTGTAATCAGTGGTGTATCATTGTTTACATATCATTGTTTGTAATCAGTGGTGTATCATTGTTTGTATATCATTGTTTGTAATCTTTTAAAAGAGTTGTGTCGTTGTTTGTAATCAGAGGTGTACCATTATTTGTAAGTAAGAGTTGCAACGTTGCTTGTGTCAAAGTTGTATCATTGTTCGTAATAACTGAGTTGTATCATTGTAATAACAGAGTTGTATCTCATTGTTCGTAATAACTGAGTTGTATCATTGTAATAACAGAGTTGTATCTCATTGTTCGTAATAACTGAGTTGTATCTCATTGTAATAACTGAGTTGTATCATTGTAATAACTGAGTTGTATCATTGTTCGTAATAACAGAGTTGTATCATTGTTCGTAATAACTGAGTTGTATCTCATTGTAATAACTGAGTTGTATCATTGTAATAACTGAGTTGTATCATTGTAATAACTGAGTTGTATCATTGTAATAACTGAGTTGTATCATTGTAATAACTGAGTTGTATCATTGTTCGTAATAACTGAGTTGTATCATTGTTCGTAATAACAGAGTTGTATCTCATTGTTCGTAATAACTGAGTTGTATCTCATTGTAATAACTGAGTTGTATCATTGTAATAACTGAGTTGTATCATTGTTCGTAATAACAGAGTTGTATCATTGTTCGTAATAACTGAGTTGTATCTCATTGTAATAACTGAGTTGTATCATTGTAATAACTGAGTTGTATCATTGTAATAACTGAGTTGTATCATTGTAATAACTGAGTTGTATCATTGTAATAACTGAGTTGTATCATTGTTCGTAATAACTGAGTTGTATCATTGTAATAACAGAGTTGTATCTCATTGTTCGTAATAACTGAGTTGTATCTCATTGTAATAACTGAGTTGTATCATTGTAATAACTGAGTTGTATCATTGTTCGTAATAACAGAGTTGTATCATTGTTCGTAATAACTGAGTTGTATCTCATTGTAATAACTGAGTTGTATCTCATTGTAATAACTGAGTTGTATCATTGTAATAACTGAGTTGTATCATTGTAATAACTGAGTTGTATCATTGTAATAACTGAGTTGTATCATTGTAATAACTGAGTTGTATCATTGTAATAACTGAGTTGTATCATTGTTCGTAATAACTGAGTTGTATCATTGTTCGTAATAACTGAGTTGTATCATTGTTCGTAATAACTGAGTTGTATCATTGTAATAACAGAGTTGTATCTCATTGTTCGTAATAACTGAGTTGTATCATTGTAATAACAGAGTTGTATCTCATTGTTCGTAATAACTGAGTTGTATCTCATTGTAATAACTGAGTTGTATCATTGTAATAACTGAGTTGTATCATTGTTCGTAATAACAGAGTTGTATCATTGTTCGTAATAACTGAGTTGTATCTCATTGTAATAACTGAGTTGTATCATTGTAATAACTGAGTTGTATCATTGTAATAACTGAGTTGTATCATTGTAATAACTGAGTTGTATCATTGTAATAACTGAGTTGTATCATTTTTCGTGATAACTGAGTTGTATCATTGTTCGTGATAACTGAGTTGTATCATTGTTCGTGATAACTGAGTTTTATCATTGTTCGTGATAACTGAGTTGTATCATTGTTCGTGATAACTGAGTTGTATCATTGTAATAACAGAGTTGTATCTCATTGTTCGTGATAACAGAGTTGTATCATTGTTCGTGATAACTGAGTTGTATCATTGTAATAACTGAGTTGTATCATTGTTCGTAATAACTGAGTTGTATCATTGTTCGTAATAACAGAGTTGTATCATTGTTCGTAATAACTGAGTTGTATCATTGTAATAACTGAGTTGTATCATTGTTCGTAATAACTGAGTTGTATCATTGTTCGTGATAACTGAGTTGTATCATTGTTCGTGATAACTGAGTTGTATCATTGTAATAACTGAGTTGTATCATTGTTCGTAATAACTGAGTTGTATCATTGTTCGTGATAACTGAGTTGTATCATTGTTCGTGATAACTGAGTTGTATCATTGTAATAACTGAGTTGTATCATTGTTCGTAATAACTGAGTTGTATCATTGTTCGTGATAACTGAGTTGTATCATTGTTCGTGATAACTGAGTTGTATCATTGTTCGTAATAACTGAGTTGTATCTCATTGTAATAACTAAGTTGTATCATTGTAATAACTGAGTTGTATCATTGTTCGTAATAACTGAGTTGTATCATTGTAATAACTGAGTTGTATCATTGTAATAACTGAGCTGTATCATTGTTCGTAATAACTGAGCTGTATCATTGTAATAACTGAGTTATATCATTGTTCGTGATAACTGAGTTTTATTATTGTTCGTAATAACTGAGTTGTATCATTGTTCGTAATAACTGAGTTGTATCATTGTTCGTGATAACTGAGCTGTATCATTGTTCGTGATAACAGAGTTGTATCATTGTTCGTGATAACTGAGTTGTATCATTGTTCGTGATAACTGAGTTGTATCATTGTTCGTAATAACTGAGTTGTATCATTGTTCGTGATAACTGAGTTGTATCATTGTTCGTAATAACTTAGTTGTATCATTGTTCGTTATAACTGAGTTGTATCATTGTAATAACTGAGTTGTATCATTGTTTATGATAACTGAGTTATATCATTGTTCGTGATAACTGAGTTATATCATTGTTCGTAATAACTGAGTTGTATCATTGTTCGTGATAACTGAGTTGTATCATTGTTCGTAATAACTGAGTTGTATCATTGTTCGTGATAACTGAGTTGTATATCATTGTAATAACTGAGTTGTATCATTGTAATAACTGAGTTGTATCATTGTAATAACTGAGTTGTATCATTGTAATAACTGAGTTGTATCATTGTAATAACTGAGTTGTATCATTGTAATAACTGAGTTGTATCATTGTTCGTAATAACAGAGTTATATCATTGTTCGTAATAACTGAGTTGTATCATTGTTTATGATAACTGAGTTGTATCATTGTTCGTAATAACTGAGTTGTATCATTGTAATAACTGAGTTGTATCATTGTTCGTAATAACAGAGTTATATCATTGTTCGTAATAACTGAGTTGTATCATTGTTCGTGATAACTGAGTTGTATCATTGTAATAACTGAGTTGTATAATTGTAATAACTGAGTTGTATAATTGTAATAACTGAGTTGTATCATTGTTCGTAATAACTGAGTTGTATCATTGTTCGTAATAACTGAGTTGTATCATTGTTCGTAATAACTGAGTTGTATCATTGTTCGTAATAACTGAGTTGTATCTCATTGTAATAACTGAGTTGTATCATTGTAATAACTGAGTTGTATCATTGTTCGTGATAACTGAGTTGTATCATTGTTCGTAATAACTGAGTTGTATCATTGTTCGTGATAACTGAGTTGTATCATTGTTCGTGATAACTGAGTTATATCATTGTTCGTAATTACTGAGTTGTATCATTGTTCGTAATAACTGAGTTGTATCATTGTTCGTGATAACTGAGTTATATCATTGTTCGTAATAACTGAGTTGTATCATTGTTCGTGATAACTGAGTTATATCATTGTTCGTAATAACTGAGTTATATCATTGTTCGTAATAATTGAGTTATATCATTGTTCGTGATAACTGAGTTGTATCATTGTTCGTAATAACAGAGTTATATCATTGTTCGTAATAACTGAGTTGTATCATTGTTCGTGATAACTGAGTTGTATCATTGTAATAACTGAGTTGTATAATTGTAATAACTGAGTTGTATAATTGTAATAACTGAGTTGTATAATTGTAATAACTGAGTTATATCATTGTTCGTGATAACTGAGTTATATCATTGTTCGTAATAACTGAGTTGTATCATTGTTCGTAATAACTGAGTTGTATCATTGTTCGTGATAACTGAGTTATATCATTGTTCGTAATTACTGAGTTGTATCATTGTTCGTGATAACTGAGTTATATCATTGTTCGTAATAACTGAGTTATATCATTGTTCGTAATAATTGAGTTATATCATTGTTCGTGATAACTGAGTTGTATCATTGTTCGTAATAACTGAGTTGTATCATTGTAATAACTGAGTTGTATCATTGTAATAACTGAGTTGTATCATTGTAATAACTGAGTTGTATCATTGTTCGTGATAACTGAGTTGTATCATTGTTCGTAATAACTGAGTTGTATCTCATTGTAATAAATTTAATGATTGTTTATCGTGTAACGGATATTTCCCAGTTGGTATATATTTGCGTAATTTTGCGGATAAGAAAATTCCGCAAAAATTACAATTGTAATGTATGCATGTTCATGTATAGATGGATGAATGATTGGATAGATGAATGTATAATGCAAACACAGAAATTGATAACACAGAAAATAATTCGCTACCGTAGAAAATAATGTTTCTTATACATCTATATCATTTTTATTTTTGTTCGATAAATATGTGCATGTGTACATGTAAATTAATTTGATTAATTTTACTTTCTTTTACAAACAACCCTGAAATAGTTCTTTAAATGGTCTTCCTTATTCCATGAATGACTTCTATTTCTGCTACCTCAGCTCATCAGTACCAGTCTAACTTTAATTTGATTATTTTCAGATTCAAATGTACCTACGTAACACAGTCTTCACATTATTGATAACCATACTGCAACAAATATCTCATCGTAAGTGACATCATTTCCATAAACTTCTCTATGCAGTTATACCATATATATCACCAAACACTGCCATATATCACCATAATCTTTTTATTCATCATAGTTGTGGATGCATCATGTAGTAACCCAACAGACGTTCGTGATGTCACTGCCACAGCATCTGCCAGGAGACTTTTCTTTCCACTTTCAGATGCACCGTCCTCCACGTAAGTCATGTTGTATGACAATTGTGGTAGAATGACTTAATACCCTTTGGTGGGTGGCTGGTAGAAGGATACCTTTAGTTAAACCTATTTTAAAGAATTATGCAGATGATTCATTATATCAAAACAAAAATACGAGTTTATGAAGTTACATCTACACATACAAATGCCATACCCATTCCTTAGTTCGGTATTTGTCGTTATGCATATCTTCTTAGTACTTGATTAAGATTACAGATTGGTTTCAAAGACATTTATGAAAATGACACGTATTCTAATGATTTTCAGACAAGATTCTTAAAAAGCATCAAACTCTAATATATATATATATATATATATATATATATATATATATATATATATATATATATATATATATATTAAAAGAAATAGAATAAACAGTACACAAAGTTAAAAATTTAACGCAAGCGCTTTCATTTTATAATCCTCAGGCGTTAAATTTTTAACTTTGTGTACTGTTTATTCTATTTCTTTTAATATTTTATACCGGACACTGTGATTTTTTTAAAAACACAATTTGGATATATATATATATATATATATATATATATATATATATATATATATATATATATATATAAACTCAAATGATGTACTGAATAACACTATGAACGCTTCGACTAAACTCCTTTAGATTTAACAAAATATAAACAATTTTACAATGGTGTGTATTGTTTTTGTGTATTGCCTTTAAAATTTTAAGAAATTGACCATAGAACATTAAGATTCCTATTTCAAGGAGAACTCAACTTCTAAAGGACTGAAAAAGTGAA